>NC_090885.1:51519413-51526913 GCF_036669925.1 Montipora capricornis
TTGTTGGGAATGAGATATTATTTTGATGGGAAAAAAATGGTAACCCGTTTCTATTCAATGTTTGGCGAGCAAAGATTTATTTTTTGTAGGTTATATCTAGAATTTTATCTTGGCCATTTCGGTGGTGAAAGGAACGTTTTTCAAAGCGGCTGTAATTGCACAATTCGTAGGTGTTCGTGGATCTTACAGCACTCAACAAACAGTGGATATATTTCTGGAAAAAAAGACATTTAGTAAATACACCCCTTCAGGCGGCTGTTATGTCGGCTGATAATGTCCGCGGCTGAGAGATATATGAATATTTGGCCGAGAAGCGAAGCCTTGAGGGAAAATGTGAAATTTTAGTAGCTGTTGATGTTTCGCGCGAAAATTAATGTGTGGGTTATAAGGATGAATGGTATGAGGTTTATTACCCACGATTTCAATAAAAATAAACGTAACACCATAGATGAATGTAACGCGAGGTAAAAAGAAATTTTCCAATGTAGTCCAATTTTGTAAGCAAATAGATGTTAGTTACTTCCGCCATGTGTTTCAATTAATCAAGTCATTACGTGCGTTTCACGTCAAACAGTGGTAAAGTCAGGGCATTCTTCAGGGCTATTAGGCCATTTCCGACTTCATGTCTGCCTCCTCTTCAAAGCGAGCCGAAGTGCAAAGTTTTTGTGATTGTAATTAGTTCTACTTTACATGTGAAGGAAAACTAATTTTCATTGAAAAACTTCGCACTTGGAGTCGCTTTGAAGAGGAGGCAGACATGAACTCGGATATGGCCTACCGTATCGGCAAGAGGTTATATATAATCTCTTGGTATTGGTTAACAAGTGAACCCCATTTGGCCGTGCGTCCGTTCTGTCTGATGACTTATTGTAGTGCTTCCTTCTGATGTAATCTCTTTGAGACAATAAATCCACGGCCACCACAGAATGGATTTAAATTTGTTTTATTAATGCATATGAGAGAAGATGACCAAGCTGGGAAGTTTTTATTTACTATCAAACACCGAGGCATTTCTGTAGGGTGTGGATCACGAAAGAGCAATTTCACGAATGAAGCGAAATGTACATGCGACATGAACACAGCTACGTCAACAAGAACAGAGAAGCGTCTTTAAACACAACTGTCTAAACCTACTCCAGTCGAGATCCTACTTCAGTACCTTACACACCGGTAGATAAGCCGCACCCCGATTTAAGGTGGCTAACTACAGTTTTCCGAAGAAAATGATCAAGATTTTGAACTCTGTGAAATTAAAGCAACAGGATGTCTCTTCTTAAGTGTATTGTTTTACCTAACAAAATGCAAATCAGGGGAAAATACTTATGTAGTGACCGAGTTCCTGAAGGGGGGACTGGAAAGTAGACATTTCAAAGGCATTTTTCTCAAAACTTTGCCGTACGACCAGGGCTAAAATTTTGGGAATCAGTAAACAATATGAAGACGAAACCGTCAACATTTATTCAAAATATCTATTTGACATTTTCTCAGCTATTATCATAATAGACGTTTCTGCCATTTGCGAAAAACCTGTCTGACAGATTTAACTTTTTATTTCTATACGTGATTATTTTTTCTTAAAATTTTAAGGTGGAGTCGTGGGCTACTTTTTGAGAAAAAGGCCTTTGAGATTTCTAGTTTCCAGTCCCCCCACCAAGGAGGTTGGTCACTATATTTAGCATTTTCCCCTGATTTGCATTTATTTGTTAGGTAAAATTACATTTTACATTAATTGTAGTTAATTTTACAGATTTCAAAATCTCTATATTTTTCTTCGGAAAACTGCAGTAAGTCACCTTACGAACCTGCAAGATTTAGATTTAGGAAAAAAACAAATTTGACGAAAATTCATACCTGAGGCTATCCTTGCGAACTTTTTCCCCAGCATGTTTTCAATGATAGTTTTTAAGTCCGTAATGTTGACAGCTCCTTGTGAGCAAGTACGTTCGTTTGTTTACGTACTTTGCGTTGCAACCATGCATTTTGTTAGAGGAGAGATACCTCGCTCGCAAAGCAAACTGAAATTTAAAGTTAACAAGCAATCTACTGGAGGTTTCGATTGTGAAAGGGAGGTCAATAATTACTTTGATATGTTTGCTGTCAAATTTGTAAACAACGGGGCCCGGTTGTACAAAAGCCGATTAATTTAATTCAGTGTTAGCGTAAACTTTTGTTTCACTTTTTCAACCTTTGGGTGAAAGTTTCTTTTGCTTATTTTTGTACGATTTTGCCGAATATCAGTGTTGAACAACATGTGGGAGAAGAGAAATTTTTCAAATTTTGGAATTTTTAGTCTGGCTTAGCATTAAAAGGTTTTTTGAACAACCAGTTCCCTGAGAAACAATGGGCCATTGACCAGGCGAGTTCTCAAAGATCGCATGGTTCTCGATAGTGGTGGATCTATTGCTGTGAAAGTGATATGCATTTGGCGGCACTACCAAAAGCATTGTAGTGGAATGAAGATTCCTAAACTTGCAAATGTAGTGACCAGTTATTACCAATTTTACGTAGCATCTCAGCTCGTCACCCTGGTCAGAGTTTCTCTCTGTCCTTGCGTGGGCCCATTTCCATCAGTAGGGCTAACGCTCACATGGCTCATATGGGGTGGAGGCTTAGCACTTCACATTACACTCTAATCAGTTAAGTCTGTTCAAATATAAGTGCTACACGGCCCCTGTTTGCAAAAACGTAATTCTTCCTTGTACTTGTACATGTTACTTGCCGTGACTTTAACATCTTCAGTTCCCACGGCCTGATCCTGTCTGACCTTGTAGCTCAGTCGGCAGAGCAGCGGTGATCCAACCCGAACGTCGTGGGTTCAATTCCTATCCTGGTCAGAGTTTTTCTCTGTCCTTGTGTGGGCCCATTTCCATCAGGAGGGCTAACGCTGACATGGTTCATATGAAGTGGAAAAGTAGCACTTCGCATTACACTCTAATCAGTTACGTAGTATCTGTTGATATTTAGCAAGAGAAAATAAAGGGGAAAGCTTCCCCTTTATTTTCTCTTGTGTTTACTTAAAACAGACCTTCTTTCGAGGGCTGGGGGTGATTATTCATTCGCCTTTTACATCCAACTTTTTTTGTCTGAGTAGTTTGCCATTTTTTGCTCACTCTTATCATGGGAGCAAACCTTGTGAGTTCTTATTGTCTAATGAAGTTTTTGTTTATAAGGAATGCTTCTAAAAACAAGAACGAGAAAGAAGGAAGAATGGTAACGGGAAAGCAAGGAATCATGTATCGCGAGGTTTTAGTCGGAATGTGGTCAGCAGAGAAGCCTGGGAAAGGGTCTAAATACGTATTAAATTTTTAAAACAGAAGAAAGTTTACTTTGATTACTTGGTTATAATTCTCTGAAATATTGTTGTTGCTCCTTGTTCCTTTAATCCAACAGTGAACCTCTGCTATGGCTGAAGGCACATACACTGGTTGAAGAAAAACATTTAATTTTCCTCGGCAAGATCTAGGCTATCACAAGCCTGGAGGCAGCGTCGGAATCTACATAAGAAGCCAGTTTCACAAAAAGCGTGTTCACCACAACTACCGATAAGTTCCAACAGTTTTGGTTGAAAGGTAAGGTTCGAGATTCAGTTAGGTCATTCTTCCTCTGCATTGTGTATCGTCCATCAAATGCAGGTATGGCTGTTGCCATTAAAATCTGTTCTCAGGTTGAAACCGTTTTTACCCAGGTTAAATTGGTGATCCTCATTTCACTTTGGTTGAATACTTTTTTATAACACAATATTATAAAACGCGCGTTTTGATTGGCCAAGTGTTCATTTACCATTTGCCCATGGGTGCACGCTTTGCTGACGACAGCAGACGTGCGATCTAACTTTCCGAGATTGTGGAAAGAAGAAAATGCCGTCACTAGCACATCAGTCCTAATTTTTCAAGACATATCTTCCCCCTCTTAGAATAGGGGTGAACTTCTACAGAGCTCAGAATAGAAAGCTATAGCCCTAAATATTAATCAGCCTTGGAAAAGGAGGATTGAAGGTCTTAAAGCGACCAAAGAGCGTTTCGTGTTTGTACTGCTTTGATTTCCAAAACACAATCTGAACTCTGCTGAAATATTGAAGCCGAATCGCGGAGAATTGAAATGGATTTTATGAGACCAGGGAAGATGCTACAGGAAGGTAAATGGTGTTTTGGAATGTCGATTTTCTTTTTTACATTTATTTCATCGTCCATTTGAGCTGAAATAGTGTAAGGTCGCTTTGTTGGTTTGGAAAAGTCGCGCTGTTTGCATGTGCAAAGACAGCGTATTTGTGTCGACAAATGCAAGAAAAACGAAATGTTTTCTCTCCTAAGAGCAGATTATTGTTGATTCCAATAAAATTTTTGACTGGGAAAACTGTTTGTTGACGATTTTTGTCTTGTTAATTCATAGTTGTCTTTAGAAAGCAAAGTTGTGTTGACATCGACTATTGACCAAACTTGATTTATGCAAATACACGCGAAACACGCAGGAGTGGTGTTAACGATTATGTTATAAAACAAATGGTAAACGGCTCAGCATGCACTATTGAGTTATGGTGCACTTGGGAGCATAATCATAAACATAAACATAAGCTTCTTATGTTCTAGTGGAGACGGCCGCTCTAAAAACGTAAAGAGCGTATTCTAAGCTGGCCGCCATCTTGAAAATGAACCGACCCGAAAGTACTGGTCCTAGACTTAAATTGGCCAAAACACAATGACCCCGTTGCGTCATTATGTTTCTCATTATGTCGTTATGATTTTCGCGTTCCCACTGCAAAGAAAAGCGACATAGTCATAGTCATAGTCAAGAAGCTAGAGTCGCTCTCGGCTATCGCCTCGAGCAACTCTTACGTTTTTCTCGTGCTTAGCAACCATACCTCAATAGTGCACGCTGAGCCGTTTACCATTTGTTAATTGGAGCCTTTCTTTAAGGAAGGGTTACAATTTTGCAAACGTTGGCCGTGTAGAACTAATATTTGAACAGACTTAACTGATTAGCGTGTAATGTGAAATGCTAGTTTTCTACCCCATATGAACCATGTGAGCGTTAGCCCTACTGATGGAAATGGGCCCACACAAGGACGGAGAAAATCTCTGACAAGGGTGGGACTTGAACCCACGACCTTCGGGTTGGATCACCGCTGCTCTACCGACTGAGCTACAAGGTCAGACGGGAGCAAGCCGTGGGAACTGAAGATCTTAAAGTCACAGCAATGAACATGCACAAGTATTACAACAAAAGATTACGTTTTTGCAAACGTTGGCCGTGAAGCACTTATATTTGAACAGACTTAACTGATTAGAGTGCCGCGCATAAAGAAGGAAAAGGTATGCTTTCGTCAGATATGGCACAAGTTACATTATATTTAGTTAAAAGACCAATCTTTCAAACAAAGTCAGGTTTATTTAAGTAACATGTCGCGAGTGATTTTTCGCTGGCGCTTACTGGGGCAATTACTTGGCGAACTAGGTGGACTACTTGAATTATTTCAGACAATAAACCTTGAGGAAAATCAACGTATGTATATGATTTTTGGAACGAAAAGAGGTCCCCTGAAATGGTTAACTAGTTTTTTGAAGAGTGCCAACATTTAAGAAACACTATGTAAACTTTAAAAAGAAATAATAAATGAAAAAATGCGACAAAAACTGCATGTTAAAAATTTATCACGTAAGTCATCTAAACTCGATCACTGAAGATGGATTTATCCCAGTCATAACGTAAAACGTTCAATAATCTTTTACTGTTAAAAACAAAACCCTATTTGACTGAAACGATTGAGTAAATTTACTAAGAAACATCTGTTTTACATATATTTCAGGAAGGCCTTAAGTAATTAATACGGTCCCCTCCCAATCTTCGTGTTAAGTCTGTTTTGGCGGCCTCATCTTGACTTGTTCCGTGACAAAACTGCATGGCTGAGCGGCACCACTCAACGTGCCTTCTACTTGACTGTTCAATTTTCTAAAACGAGAAAAAAGGAGCAAGAAAAACGATTTGCATGTAATAACCTGTAGGATGAGACTTTAAATTACAGGGAGAGTCTACCATAAACCCCAAAACTCCTACGATTTCCGAGAAACATGGACCACCGCCATTGTACTTAAGACAAGACAAGACAAGACAAGAGGCCGACCGCAGGCAACCCAAAGGCTCCTTCTTCATGAGCTTCTCCCGTGACTTACGCCAGGGAGGGGTGGGCGCCACACAAATCCCGTTGCTTGCACAACGTTAAATGCTCGTCTTTTCGGCAGTAAACTACGTATGTGACTGTCATAATACTAGAATGATCATCACACTAAAGTAAACGACGTAGTAGCAAGAATTCTGAAAAATAATAAATACAAAAAGTGGCCAGAATCCTCCAGGCTTTAACTGAAACGGTTACTGTAAAAGTACTTACTTTAGTAAATGTCCCATCCCTCTACTAAACCAGGTTCCTTTTAAGCTAAATCGGCAAATCAGCGAAACGTACAGGTCATAATGCGAAACGTTATAAAATTTCTTCTGCTAACCGTAACATTTCAGCCCGTAAAACAGCTTTTGTGGAACCGGAGTTTCGAAGGAGCCATCAACAGCAAAAAAATATGCAGTTGCGAAAATTTGGTTGCTTCTCGTCACTAGTTAAAATATATAAGCAATCTCGAGGAGAAATGGAGTTCTAAATCACGATAATTCTCCACTTAGCCAATATATCAGATCAAACCTCTTGGCTAGAGCACTAAATATTTAAGGCCAAAAAACGAAACAGAGAAACTGTCTTAAGTTTACAAAGCCGTAGTCAGCCCAAATCCCGAAAACTCACAACAAAAACTCTCTTTCCAGACTGTCCGCGTCCCATGTAAAACGCTTTCGAGCTCACAAAGAATATAAACAAAGCAACAGCCAGCAAGATAAGTTTAGCGCCCATGGTTTTGTCTTCTCTCTGCAAGTCTTCGTCACTCGTGTATTCAACTCTGTTCCTCTTGTTGCTGCCTCCTTTTTAGAATCGTGTTCCTTGGAACACTTTATTTATAGAGGATCTACTTTTCGGTAATGAATTGAATACAACAGACAAGTGACCATTAGAGCGTCATCATGCATGCTCCCGTTAAAATAATTAGATGTTTTCATGTTTACTCAAATGGCTATTGATGAGATGATTAATCGAAACAGATGGGTTTCACTAATGAGCTTTCCGAAAAAGATAATGATGTCGTAACGAAAAAAACCTCCCTGACTGGGCAAAATCCGTCAGTCAGAGAAGAGTGCTGTACTTTTGGAAACTACCCGAGACACCAAATTTTAACTGCTGAAATCTGGAATCAAAGACCTGCAATCGAGGGCGACATTTTGACAGATAGTCGAAAAGCTAGCATTTTTCGTTTGACTAAGAATTAACACGGCAAGCTAAACGCTTTTAAATAATTTAACAAACTTCTACCTTCTTTACAAATTTATGAACGATTAATCGCGCTCTCCCTATTTCTAATCACTTAACTGCTCTTCTTGTCACGTTGAGAAACTTAAAGCGCGTTT
>NC_090885.1:51534413-51536913 GCF_036669925.1 Montipora capricornis
AGTGAACATTTTTACGACGAAATCCCTTGGTTTGTTCAGCACTTGATGTCCGATAACTAAGCCGCTCTAACGAGTGTTGGGTCAATCACATTTGGTCGTCTGACCTTATGAAGTTCTTTCAGCTCTTGTTTGTGTCCATCATGATAGAAGCGCTATGCTGCTTTATGCCAACTTCGATGGCTCGGACTTATGAGCATGCGCCGAGAGGAGTAAGACGTGCTCCCCCGAGTTCCGGTGTTTCTGATTGAGTTATTCTAGTTTTTACACTCGTCTCAACTTAAAATTCAAAGGGAAAGCAGCAGAAAAGTCAGCAAAAGCATTGTAGAAGGACAGGAAGAACAGGAGTGGGCAGAGCCAGAGACAAAACGCTCAAGTTGTTTGACTCGCTTAGCAAGAAGCTCGATGAAATGAATGAAAATCAGGAGAAGAGGCACGAGGAGAATTGTTCAAGGTTTGAAGCTATCGAGCATAATACGTCTCAGCTCGCTAAGGATTTCCAATCTTTGAAGGAAAGATTCAACGTTTTGGAAGATGGCTTGGCGGCCGTAAAGGTCAAAGTGGAGAAATAAGGGGACGAGTCAACAGTTGTGGAACTTGACAAGAAAATTAATTACTTACAAAATAGGTCACGGCGGAACAATGTGGTGTTTTGGAATGTTCCAGAGGGGAGTGAAAATGGTACATGTATGATTGATTTTGTCCAAGGCCTTTTGCAGCAGCAAATGTAATTGGAAGAAGCGGAGTCGATTGAGATAATGAGAGCTCATCGTTCGCCGCGCCCTATACATGTTTATTTGTTGCGGTACACAGACAGGCAGTATATTTTAGCAAATGCCGCTAAGACCTTGAAAGATAATCCTTACAAAGACTCCACTCTCTATATTTCAGACGATGTTACCAAAGATATTCGGAATCAACGTAAGAGTCTCAAGCAAAAATATTTAAAAGATCTTAAGCAAAAAGAAGAGGTGTAATTTGCATACGTTCCTTGGTCAATCCCGAGTAAGTAAAGGATCAATCAGCTTTAAAGGTTCAATGAAGCGAAAAATGTTGGTATGAAATCTCTATGTCTATCAGAAAGCTGAAGCCGGTTCTGGAGGAACAGACAGGATGGAGGAGTTCGTTCCAGAATATGTGAGAGTGTTTTTGTGTCTGTGTTTGTGTTTGTTTCAAATTTTTTTTTTATACTTTGCTGGGTAAATAGTAACTACAAGTATCATTATCTTTTGCACGTTCGGCTACACTTTTGCTTTGTATCCAACAAGTTTTATTGTAAAAGTTTAACTAGGTTTCAGTTTCAATGTTTAAAATGATGTCGCTAAACGTCAGGGGCTTGAGCAACTTTAAGAAACGTAGGGTAATTTTTACATGGTCTAGAAAAACGAAATCTGACATCATTTTTCTTCAAGAAACGCACAGTACAAAAGAAGTGGAAAAAAAATGGGAACGTGAATGGGATGGTAAAATTTTGTTTTCACACGGTTCCAGTACAGTAAGAGTGGTTTGTGTGAAGGCTGACACTCAAGGTAGATTTTTGATAGTAAAGGGAAAAATTGAAGACGTAGAGTATTCCATAGTAAATGCTTATGGGCCAAACAAGGATAGTTGTGCACGCAATTTTTTTGGAGGAGATTTTAATTGTCCGCTGAACCCTCTCTTAGATAAGAAAGGAGGTATTTTGATTCCACGCACAGCTGTAATTCAGGCAATTAATAATTTACAAGAAGTCTTTGGTTTGCAGGACGTTTGGAGAATCAAAAATCCGGAGGTGAAGAGTTTTCCATGGAGTCAGAAATCGCCGCTTGTGTTTTGTAGACTTGATTATTGGTTGATGTCGTCTCATCT
Source organism: Montipora capricornis (assembly GCF_036669925.1). Classification (NCBI taxonomy): domain Eukaryota; kingdom Metazoa; phylum Cnidaria; class Anthozoa; order Scleractinia; family Acroporidae; genus Montipora; species Montipora capricornis. Next base: position 51,536,259 of record NC_090885.1, read on the forward strand.
TTTTGATAATGTAAACAGCGTTGACATTACCAAAAACAGATCATTCTGCAATCATAATTGAAATTCAAACTTTAGAACAGGAAGTTAAGGGTCCGGGTTTTTGGAAGCTGGATGTTTCGTTGTTACTGAACAAGGATTACAATGAAGCAATGGAGTGCAATATCCCGATATGGTGTAGTGAGTCTAAATTTAATTTTGATAACCCACAAATGTCATGGGAATGGTTAAAATATAAAATACGTGAATTTTCATCGCGCTTTGCTTAGCAGGTTGTAAAAGAACAGAGGAAAAAAGAAATTGAATTGATGAGCGATTTGGAAAGCTTCATGAGATTCATCCGACTGCGGAGACTTTACAGCAGTTAGAAAACGGTAAAGCAGACCTTGAGTTGTTGTTGGCAATCCCTCTATCGAGTAAGATGTCTACTTGGTAAATAATCATTGTCAGTGTCTATTGCCATTGTTCATTGTTACGTCTATGAGTGCGTCGATGACTGTAGAGCCCGATTCTAGAAAAACATGTTCGTAGACAAATGGGGCATCTGAGATCCAGAGAGGTTGGAGCTGTGTCAACAGTCTGTTGTCTACCTTTTCTTGCTGCCTGGAGTCTTGAGTATTATGAGAAAAAAGAGTTGGTGGGATAATTGTTAGGGCTA
>NC_090885.1:51559413-51566913 GCF_036669925.1 Montipora capricornis
TGAATTGAAAAATCTCACTTCGCTTTCTGATGGTCTGTTCATAAGATGCCTTATTGTTTATGAAAATAACAATTACCTTTACAACAAAAGGACATTTTCCCTCCAAAGGTTTTGTATCATTGTAAGTTACAAATTAATTTATTGTCAGTGACTACTGTCTGACCTTTATTTCGTTCTTTTTGTCCTAGGTCAATTGTGCGACAACAAAGAATGACCTATGTGATGTTTTAATAAATTATCCAGTAGGGGATGCTTTGGTGGCAGCAGGATGGCTACCCAACCTCACACTGAAGAATTGTGGTCTGGCTATGCAAACAGTTATGATGCATGACGTGCTGTTGAAACGAAAGGAGCCACTAGTTGAGTTCTGTAAAGGGCTGTCATCATTAGGTATTCTGGATTTGTGATGACATTATCACCAACCTGGATGTATTGGAGACCGACAAGTCAAGAGTTAGCTACAACTTTCTTGTGCAAGCTATAAATGATTTAGAGACAGGTTTGTATCACAACTTTATTTCGTCTTACATACACATATGATGCGAGGGTACCAGTTGCTTGAGTAAACGTATCCCCTTTGCAGAACTGATGGTGTTTGTCACAATTTTACAAAAACATTGCAGGGGAATGCCTCAAACATTGTCTGAGTACTTGCAAGTTCTTTTCAAATTGTTATATTATTAATGAAAGTGAGGCAATTTTAAGAAAACATTATAAACAGAAATACACGAGATACAAGCAAGATACTGATTGACTTTGTGTGTAATGTATGGTATTTGAATATCACTTTCTTGCAGAAGAAGGAACCTGTGGTCTTAAAAAGCTTCTTCAATTCATGACAGCACTAGACGCATTGCCTCCACTGGGCTTACCTCAGAAAATTGCAGTACAATTTATAGAGAGTAGCCAGGCCACCTTTTTCGCTGAAACTTGTGCCTTGGTATTCAGAGTACCAACCGTTCACACAAATTATGATGATTTTAAGCTTAAGTTTAGGCTGTATCTAAATTTTGTGTGAGTCTCTGCCTTGATTGACTTATTGAGAAGTCTAGTGGATACTATAGGGGATTGATGTTGCCCCAGTCTAGTTGTGTTGGTTAACATTAAGGCTTTGCAGAACTGAGTAATGTCGCATAAGTGTTTCTTGTTAGTTTCTGAAAATCCTTCAGTGACATGGTGCTTATTATTGGAACATGTCATGTTCACTTAACAGTTTAATTCCATAAAGTTAAGATTTTGAGTAAGAAGGACCCCACAACAATCGCAACCCTCAGATTAACCTGCCTCACTGCAAAAAGGAACAGATGAGCAAGATGTAAAGACGAGAACAACTAACTTCAATGTGACACAATTAAAGTTATTCTTATTGCAAAAAAGCCTTCACAACTAATACTACTTTACTACTACAACAATGTTGCATCACTTGTCTTTCTCTACTGCACAACTGTATCCTGCAAACTTTGTTCTAATATGCACACAACTTCCATGTAGATATCTACACCATAAAATTGTGAATCTCCTAAAGGATCAACAATTCCTTCCAACTGCTCCACTTCCTGTTGATGTAAAAGGAATGGTGTTTATGGTACTTCAATGCTAACTGCCTCATCCTCTCCATGTGAACCATCCCATTCCTGACCAAGGAGTGGTCCATCCCAATCAATACCATAGTCACCAAAGGAAACCTGTCATCACAGTGAGTGACAAGTACATCATCAAATTAGCACTGATGCTTGTTTAAATCTACAATGTTACGTTTCAGCACTGCCTGGGTTAAAGTTGTCAATAAACAACAATCATCCCCTGTAGTAAGTAGGCTAATTTAACAGAAAATGGGACACTTAACACTTTTAAGGTGTCTGTATCAAGATGATTTCCTTAGGGTGGAGTTCCATAGTATTCAACAAGTGACCAGCCATTTACTTGTTAATGACCCGTTTCTGTTTTTATTTCGTTTGCTATTGATTGGTCATGCCTGAAATGTATTGTGCTTATTGTGCTTTGAGCTGCTTGTTGGGAGTAGGGGAGGGCTGTGTAATAGGTGGCAAATACATTCATTACATTTGGAATGGTTTTGAAGTAATGATGACAGACTTGACACTTACTCATGAAATAGTATCTTGCTGTATTTAGTGTTGGGTAGCTGTATTCAAGCCTACTTCTGGAAATACAAAATGTAGGGGAAATGTAATATATATTTCAAAAAATATTTTAGCACAAACCTGATCTCTGAATTCATCTTCTATCCTCTGTGAAGCATTATGGAGCATTCCCCGGATCCACAACTGCTCAGGAGATCTGTTGTGCTCTGTGCTGATTGGACTGCCCATCTGCGAACAGTGCTAAATGCCTATTGATGCGAGGTGCAAACACATAGTGTAGTGCTGTTAAATGAAGTTCATTTGAATGGTCGAGTATGCCACACTCCTCCATGTAGCGAAAGAGGTTGTAAAAAATATAAGTGAATCCAGTGAACAAGTCTCTCCAAAGCCTCTCAATTCTTTGGTTGTGGACACTTCTGCCCGCAATATGACTGCCCCTGTCAGGACCTCGTGATGGGTGCATTAGCATGTACCATGCAACTTCAACATTTTCTATCCCTTTATCAGAACGAACGCGAGATGGGAGACCATACTTTGCAACTCCTGCTTCAAACAATTCTAGGACAGTACTGGCTCTGTTATTTGTTGAGCAGTGAAGGTATACTATCAACCTCGAAAAGCCATCAATACCCCCATGTATAACAATCCTCCACCTGTTAACAGCAGAATGATTTAAAATTTCTCTTTTATCTAACATTACTCAAACAATCAAATAAAACTTATCGAATCTGTAGGAGCTGTATTGCATTGTATATTTTGCTAAGAGAGGATAAAGGGGAGGAATTTTAAGGTGCAACTAACATCGCGACCTTTTCTCTTATAGAAATATTAATCTGTTTTATCTCCTGAAGATTATAAATAAAATGCACCAAAAAGCATCGAAAGACTAGCGAAGATTTGTCTCACAACCAAGCTTTTGAGAGACATGGATCTATTTCTTAGATGACGTCAAATACTACTTTGCTGGAAAGTTCTTTCAAACTGTAATGCAAAAATAGACCTAAGCCTCTTTCTAGCTCGGTCGTGGGACAAATCATACACAGTTTTTCTGCGTTTTTGGTACATTAATTTTATAGTACTAATTTCAAGGAGAAAACAACAAATCATGATTTATATAGGAAACTCTGTGTTTGTTTTCACTTTGAGGGTATTTCTTGCACATGGCCAATTCCAGTTTATCTGTTTATGTCTTAAGTTATTTTTAGGCGCGTTTTAGAAGTTGAACTTTTCGTGTGCCGAGCCTAACGGAAATGAGGAAAATCTTTTGCCTCTTTTGCTTTAGGCTCAGCACATGCAAAGTTGGACGTTTGAACCGGGCCTTAGAAGAGCGTTTATCAACGCAGAACACATGGTTGGTTGTTTTCTAGTACCCATGGATCTTTATAGCCACCACTGCATTGGTAACTATAGGCAGATTTCCGATCGACCCTAAAAGGGTATTAGTGAAGGATGCCCCCTCTTCCCCTTCATCCTTCCGTGATTTTGTCAATTTATCTGTGAACCGTAACAGGAGTAGAAAAATAAATTCTCTTTGAAGCTATGAAATAGCAAAAATGTTTTACTTTAGGGGCTAGCAACACATGTCAGCTGGCAAATGTACAAAGAGTAACCTACTGATAAGCAAGCCATTAACTTTGGTGAAATCAGTTTTAGTACTAACAACAAATACTAGTCATTTTCTTAACTTAACCCCATTTGGATATGAAGAACAAATAAAAGGAAATAGACTACAAAGCATCAATTCATTCCCTTCGCTTTATCATGTTCTGTTGAAACATTGTCACCTCAACGAACCAACCTTATTAATTTATGGTTCCCGTCGATGTGCCACAGGGATAGGAGACCTTGAACGTGGTAACTTCTTCTGCGTATAACATTTAATTCTTAGGCCCGAATTAGGGCACCTTCGGGGTTTACTCTGCGCATTGACTCTCTAATCCTGATTTGCTGTACACGTAAACAGCGTCCAAGGAGGAAACCAGTCATTCTTACATCCAACATTGGGGATTTCTCTCATGATCTCACTGGTGACTGCATCTAAATCTCTGTCTGACAACTGCGCGTAGGTTGTTCTGATTGACAGCCCAAACTCTGCCAAACGCCTTTCCACTGTACTTGAACTTGTACCAAAAAGTTGTGCAATTTCGGCGACTTTAAAACCTTTTTCGACAAAAAATTGTAGCTGTGCATGTGGTATTTCAAATCTTGGTCTACCTCTCTCGCCGTTAAAAATTTTCTTCGCTTGGCAGAGTGTACCTGATCTCTGAATGGCGGAACTGTGAATACAATCTCTTGCCTGTCTTACACAAGAAACTACTCGGTCATCGATAACGTCAAGGCCTTGATACCTTACCACCAGACTGTAAATCCAGTCGAGACGAAACTGCAAACTGTCAAGGCGGTCGTTATCTAAAGTTTCCACATCTAACTGCCTTATCCTCTGTGAAGCATTATGGAGCATTCCCCGGATCCACAACTGCTCAGGAGATCTGTTGTGCTCTGTGCTGATTGGACTCCTGTTATGCCCATCTGCGAACAGTGCTAAATGCCTATTGATGCGAGGTACAAACACATCATCATCGATAACGTCAAGGCCTTGATACCTTACCACCAGACTGTAAATCCAGTCGAGACGAAACTGCAAACTGTCAAGGCGGTCGTTATCTAAAGTTTCCACATCTAACTGCCTTAGGATCATCGCAAGACCCTGAATAAGATGATTTCTTATCCGTTGTGAACTGTCCGTATCTCGACTCTCCGCCATGTTCTCCATGTGGGCATAAATTTAGTTTTGGCGGGAGTTATAATTGTCATAATTATTGTCAGTGATTGGTGCCCAGCCCTACCCGGTTCGTTTCCAAAAGTAGCACACTGAGTGCCATGCCGAATTGAACTTTATCACTTCACAATTCAACATTGAATATCACAATGTCACAATGCCATGTGTTTACAGAAGGTTTTAATGATCAATTGTATAATTAAATGTTAGGACTACATATTTGAGTATCGTAATTAAATGCCACGATGGTATATTCCAACATTAAAATTAAATATCCGAATTGAATATTTTAACATCATAATTGAATGTTTGAACATCAGAATAGCATATCTAAATACCATGATGGTATGTTTAAATAACACAACTGCATATTTAAATGTCATAACTTAATTACTGAATGTCACAATTCAACATTGATTTTTGACGTGAATCACACTCCATACATAGCATTCCAGCATTCTAACTTTTTGTCCACATCAGCATAGATTTCCACGGCACACCCGCTAGATCGTTGACAAAATTTTCTTTTGAAAAGTTCTGTTCATGCGTATGTAAGTGTGTGTGTACGTGTATCTGTTTAGCCGTAATAACATCCAGAGATTGTATTTATTCAATGTAACTGTACAAGTCAAATAATAAACGGAGGAAAAAAAACAAAAATAACTTCGATGGGTTGTGACGAGTTTGCCTGCTGCCGAAATTGTTGCTGTATTTGGGCAAGATTGGTCTTATCGGGTTGGAAACTAATAGTGAGGGAACACTTTTCGTTCATCTGCTGTGCCAAACAACGAACAATCCTGTTGGGTGTTCCACGTGCTTGGCGAGTCTTGCACGACCATGGTCTATCAGGTCTGGAGTGGAGTTTTCTTTCAATGATTACAACTTGCGATTGTTCTGCAAACATCCACGTAGCATGCAGCACTTTTTTAGTGACTCGAGGATCCTGTTTTGCTGTTTCAAAGGGAGTCGTGCATTCTTGAACAGTTTGTTCTTCAGTGCTTGTATTTTTTGTTTGTTCCTGGCGGCGCAAAGTAACTTTGATGATTTGAAAGGACTTCCTTAATTGAATTAGCGATTTTTTATTAAGGAACCAACAAGCGAATGGTACACAAAATTAGGAGAAACTGTTGGTTGAATAGACAATATTTGTAGACATAATTATCTACCCAGTTTAAGTACTAAGCTCAACAAGTTGTTTGGCTCCACAATTTTCAGTTTCAGGCCAGATACCCGAATTTGCCCTGGTACTGGTACACAGCCATAGTGTTCTTTGGAAATTGAATATTTCCTTGAACACCTGGTTTCTTGAGAAGAAACTTGATGTGTTTGTAGTCTACATTGGTGAATGCAGCCAGTGTACATTGTGGATAAACTCCAGACCAACTCTTCTTTCAATTTATTCTCTGTTCTTCGCAGGGCACCAACAATGGTGTCCCTTGTAAAGTTTAGGTTAAAGGGTTTGTTAAAGTTATTTCCCATTTCATAGGGCACTGTGGTTGCCAGATTCACTTTCAAACTTATCATGGAAACGTAAATCAATACCATTGAATAGACACTGAAAAGTCAGTCCCTTAAATTGTTGATAGAAAATTAATTTAAATGCATATTGAAACATCAGTTGAGGAATTTTTTTTTCCTTTCCCACTTTGTGAACCTAACATACATTGCGGCAGTTTGTTTAGCTTCACTTGATTAAGTAAACTTTGTTATGACATTGTTTTAATATCCATGTGGTAATGTATAAATGCAATCTTCGTTGGTTGATTTAATAACTCTTTTTTCACAATATTTGTTAACTATTTCTTTGTTTTTACGAGTGATTTTGTCTTCGTTTACAATTGTTTTTTCTCTTTACAATTTCTTTACAATTTTACTCAAACTATCGTGATTTAAAAGATTGTTATTTTCATGGTTTAATATAAAACCTTTAATTGCTGATTTATGTTGATTATTTCCATATTTGAATGAATAACTTTTTAGAACTGTTGAAATAAAATGATATATTTTTTCGCCATTTAAGAGTCATTGTCTGAGAAAAGCAGGCAGGGCCAAAAGATGGGGGTCGGCAGATTTCAAAGATATTCTAGTCATTCAAAGTCTATCCCTTATGAATACGAATGGTAGGGGTTTAAGGAATTTTAAATGTTTTCTCTCGGAGAATGACCACCCCCCTCGTTTTTGACTCTTATGAGGCCTCAAACTATTCTAATTAAGGTCAATTTTGAGCGCCTAAAACTCATAATTTCCTTGCAATTTTTGGATGGAAACTTTTTCTGCAATCTTAGTGTTTATTCACTCATGCTTTGGTGCAAAAATATTTTAGTTTTTTCAAGAAATTCGTTTTTTATTTGGCCTCAAAAAAATGTCAATTTACACAAACTTTTGAACACTCAAATTTGCACCTACTGTACATCGCTTTCTTTCAATCCAGCGGCAGTTTATTTTTGATTTGAAACTATTTTTGCATTCTTTAATGTAACATGGAAAGAAAAAGAATTAATTGGGGGAAAATTTGTGCTGTGTTACAGCGAGGTGAGAAATCCGGTTAGTCACGCTCTAGTACACAATTCCTCTCAAATATATTTTCAATTATTTTTCGTTGTTTTTATCAGGAAAAGT
>NC_090885.1:51571913-51574413 GCF_036669925.1 Montipora capricornis
CAATAAGAGAATCAACATCAACAAAGAGGCACTCCCAGGGGTTTGGGAAAGAAGAGAACATGGCTAATTTGAACTGGGGAACAGAGTAACATACATACATACATACATACATACATACATACATAATCTTTATTTAACGTGGGTAGAAACACTTAGCTGAAGCTATTTTACAGGTTTTCCACAAAATAATATTAAAGAGAAAAGAAATATATACATAAAAATGTAAGAATATGAATAAAATATCTAGAATCTAAAATTTCAAAATTAAGGTAACTAAAATTGAATGTTCCTCATTGGTTTTTTTAACAACAATATCAAATTATTTTAGGGAACAAGGGAAGAAAACCAATTTAAATTTTAGGGATCAAAAAGCTGGGAACCAGTTTAAAAGTAATTTGGAGAACAAGGAAACACAAGCAAATATTTAAAGGGAACAAGGACTCCTCTCCCCAGGAAAGCCTCATCAAATGTTCTGCCTCTATCCAACAGCTCAAAAAAGCTATTCCAACAATTTTTGAATGACCAACAGGAAAAGAAGACTCTCTTAGAGAAATAAATTATTTATAATCACTTTAGCATGCAAAACAAATGCTTACGAGGAGCCTCATGCCCATGTTTGTAAAAAAGGCACCGTGAAGTATTCCTTGTGGCTGGCTGGTTTAGGCATTGTTTCACCTTTCAACATTGGCCAAAACCAAATCAACTCCACTCTCAGAGGGCACTGGGGAAAGAAGCTAGACGAAAAACTGGCCTTAATCCAATTCTCCCAAGGTAATCTTTACAGAATAAGATTATTGAAGGAACACTTTTGAGTGCCAACCTTAAGCGTTTTATAACAAGCACAAACAATATTAATAGTCTTTAAATTCACAAAATGTCAAACAGCATATTTTAGTCTCATATTTTAGATTTGGCTGCAATATTACTTAAAACTATGCAGACCTATTTACCATAAAATGTGGAACATTTCCTGCCTATCTAAATATGCCGCAAAAGGGCTCCAAAAAGCAACCCAGTTAAGTTCTTAGATAAAGATACACAATACCTAAAAAATAAATTACTTGATGTGATCAAGACATTGAATGACCAAGCAATAAACAAATGGCAGCAATGCATGTTAGGTCACAAAGTGGGAAAAAAATATTCCTCAACTGATGTTTCAATGTGCATTTAAATAAATTTTCTATCAACAATTCAAGGGAGTGACTTTTCACTGGTATTGATTTACATTTCCATGATAAGTTTGAAAGTGAATCTGGCAACCACAGTGCCCTATGAAATGGGAAATAACTTAAACAAACTCTTTAAACTAACATCTTACAAGGGACACCAATGTTGATGCCCTGTGAAGAACGAAGATTAAATTGAAAGAAGAGTTGGTCTGGAGTTTATCCACAATGGACAGTTAGTGGCTACATTCACCAATGTAGAGAACAAACACATCAAGTTTCTTCTCAAGCAACCAGGTGTTCAAGGAGCTATTCAATTTCCAAAGAACTATGGTAGTGTACAACAGTACCTGGGTGAATTCTGAAACTGAAACTTGTGGAGCCAAACAACTTGTTGAGCTTAGTACTTAAGAGTGACTTCCTGTAAATACTACGGATAGGTGGGCAAAATGCAAAAAATCGACATCCCTCAAACTCTTTCACAAGAAAGCCCTCTGGAAACTATTTAAGAAAATACAACCTTTAGTTCGTTTGGATTTTTTAATTTTCACCCTTACCTCGAACCACTGAAAAATGTGCCTCGTATTTGCGACTCGTATTACAAAAATAAAACAAATATCAAAACTATTTCGATATTACGAAATTGAATGACCCTTCTTTTACAAAGTACCGTTATTAGGATTGGAAAACATTCAAACCTGAATTTTTAAAAAAAATTCAAATTTACCCTCCTAAACAGCATTATCAGAAAGCTCGATTTTGGTAAATTTCAACGGCAAAACCTCCTACCTGGTACATGGATTCCGCTGTAAAGATGGTATTCTATAGAAAGAGTAAGGCCTCCTCTATCGTTCTGTGAAATTAAATTTTGGGGCAACTCAAACTGCGAATTTAGACAACGGAAAATATTTACGGTACTCGCTTGAACTTTATGACCTTTGAACTTACACTTGTCTTACTAAATACAAGAGATAACCTTTAAAACAGTTGGAATTTTAGCCTGAATGCGACCCTTTTCCCCATTTAAATGATTTGCAGTTATTCTTTATCTTCTGTGTGCAATTTTACCGAAAGCAATATTTTCTTTACGCTGAAAGGAGTACTAACTTGTCCTATATGAGTATGTGCGTATTGTTTACTTAAGCACATTTTTGTGAATATTAAATTTATTCCATCTAAGTTCTATTTCGTGTGCTGCAAGGCGTTTCATGTTGTCATTAAAACAAAATGATATTGCCAAGTTGAAGGTTTTCTTATCAGATTTTAAAACAACATATAACTTTTGACCTACCGTCCACATGCGTGGCTTGATTTACTCAGGAACGTTACTC
>NC_090885.1:51581913-51586913 GCF_036669925.1 Montipora capricornis
GCCCTCACCCAAACAACGGAGGAGTTAAGAAGGGTGAGAGAGAAAGCTACCGAAGATAACCTCCTTTGCCTGGTAACAACTTACAATCCCAACAATCCGCAAGTATTCCAGCTGGTCAGGAAAACACTCCCCATTTTGAACCACAACTTCTCATTAAAATCAATTATGAGCAAGACTAAAGTTATTCACAGTCAGCGACAACCCAGAAACCTTAAACGGATGCTAACAGACTCCTATTTCTCCAGCCAAAAGGACACTGATCCGGAAGTTAAAATTTGTGGAACAAAACGGTGCGGAACATGCCCCTATTTAAAACAGGGTAGAGAATTCACCTTCTCTGCCACAAATGAAACATTTCGGATAAAACACTCGATGAACTGCACCTCTACAAACTTGATATACGTAATAACATGTGCAGGATGTGGACATAATTATATAGGAGAAACGGGTGATGTCCTCAGAAATAGAGTGACAAAGCATAAACAACAAATTAGAGACCCGCACACACATATGCTGGGAGTCAGCAAGCATATTGATGAATGTGCAGCAGGATTGACTCCTCAGTTCACTATCTTTCCGATTCTCAGCCCCTCCGAGGGCATGAGAAAGAACAAAGAGAGGTTTTTTATTTTGAAATATAAACCCGTTCTTAATGATTTGAAATAACGTTAATTGCTCACGCGCGCCTTAAATTACAAAAGCCATTATAATTGTAATTAGAATTACATCTGTGACATAATAAGTTAATAAACACACTTTGCTATGCCTGAAGAGCCGCAACAGCGGTGAAACGCGTAGCGCAAAAGCAAAGAAAAGGAAGACTTTCGTTTTTCATTGATTTTGATATATATATATATATATACCTACAAATTTACTTTTCAGTTCCAGATTACTCACAGCCGCCAAGGTTTGAGTGCTTTTTTTCCCCGGGGGACTTCTCAGTGTATCTCAGGTGGTCGCTACGGAAAAACCTAGATCTCAAGAGACCGTGAAACAACCCCCAGGTGAGGTGGAAGAGAACCAATGCCAGGACGCACTATTCTCCTGTCCAAACGTGGGTTGTATAAAGGTGTACCAGCGTCACTGTTCTTTAGAAAATCACTTGTTCTATGGGAAATGCGAGTTTCTGCCTGTTAGAGAGACTCTCATGGACAAAGCTAAAGTTCTCTACCACGATAAACTAGTGTGCGAGGCCAGTGCTCTGCCTTTTGTTAAAGGTGTGTCACATCTGTGCCCCACAACAACTGACGTTCTTCCACAAGGGTGGGCTGTTAGATCCAGTAAGAAATCAACACGGTTTAGTAAGCTCAGCGGTGCTATTTAGAAAGCAAATTTAAAATTGGACAAGAAACAGGACTGAAACTTGATCCAGTGGATGTGGCACGCGACATGCGTTATGCACGAAACCAGCAAGGGGCAATAATGTTCAGAGTGGATGAATTCTTGACCGCGCAGCAAATTCAGTCGTATTTTTCAAGAAGAGCCTCCAAACTGCGGCACTCGCGTTCAGAGGACCCAGAGTCTGAACAAGACGAAGACGTTATGGCAGCTGAAGAGGAACTCGCGCACAATGGTCTTAGAAGAGGTGCCACTGAGACACCCAATTGTCTTTGACGTTTTCAATCTATGTGAGATGCATGGTTCAGGTAAACTGCGGCAGCTGAGTGTAGCCATGCTCTGTTCGATTTGTGAACATTTTGATATTGATGTGGGAAACATCAAAGGATGAAGGAAAGCTCCCTACTTGTCCTTACTTGGAGAGTTTCTCGAGTCATGCGATTGTCACCATAGTCCCTGCTTATGACTGGCCGCCATTATTATTGTGACTTACTGACCCGGGAGTACCATTTATTTGTAAATTTGAGGAGTGGTTCTAAAGATATTATCCTAAGACAGTCCTCCCCTAAGAACTCGTCAGAAGCCTCGTTTTTACGTTTTTGTTTGTCTGAGCTGGTAAGAAAGTGACCATAACTATTGTATCAAGCTTATACTATCTTGCTTTAAGACAGTTGACCTGATCGTTAACAGTGCAAGATCATTTACCGTTGCGAGAAAAAATCTCTTCAATTTTGCGTCAGCCGTTTGTGATTCACTCTCTTAATATAGTGATGTTTACAGTCGTTCAAGAGAATCCTGGCAACAATAAGGACTTGGAAGATTTACTTGTGCTACATGAAGGTCAGGTGGTATTTTTTGGAAAGTAATCCTCCAGTCCAATCCTCCTTACCGGCATCTAGATGTCTCGCAATCATGTTTAGGCAATTTTAGCCTGTGCTAAAGTTCAGTATTTGCAATTAAATCTCTGGTATGTTAAACTTTCTTTCTCTTTCTTTGCTTTGGTTTTGATTCACAAGAGATATTAACATTTCGGAAAAACGAAATGTAAGCCCGACCAGGGGAGAGAGGGGAGGATGGCAATCAAAAATGACCTCGAATATCATTGCAGCATTATCCAATTTTAGTATAAATACACAGGTGATTATACAAAATAGAACGCTCTCATTGGCTCGCTATCTTGGATTATCAGCCGATAATCACCTAGACGGACAAAATGGCCGCCAGTAGTTGTTTTGCCACTGTAAGTGAAGATGATTTCGCGTTGAAATGTGTTTTTTTTTTCTCTTTTTTTGAAATAATCACCTGTGTATTTATACTAAAACAATTATTCGCCTCAGGCTCAGTGATTATCGTGAATATTCACCGATAATCACTTCGCCTTCGGCGAATAGTTGTTAATTAGAAATTGTACATGTGTGAGATTCAAAACCCTAGCACCGCACGTGACGCACGTGCCACGAACGATTTGAGAATAACGGCAGGTGACCATTTTTAAGGCTGGTTTACACAGTGCGACTTGTCGGCCTGATTTTTGGCGGCATCTTTGAAAAAAATCACACACATTCGAGGATCACACGACCGCGACATAAATAAAGTAGACCCAGGTTCTTCATTTAACCGTAATGAGAGTTTCAATATTTTGCAGACTTATTTCACGAGAATCTTTATCAAGTAGTCTCAAAGCATTATGATGTCAAAAGATCTAATAAATATATTTTGATGAATTCGTTTGCGAAAAGTGATTTGTCAATTACTGTCACGCCATCTCACGGCTATCACACCCAGTGTAGCACTGCTGAGTAAATTAAGCCTTGCATGTGGACGGTAAGTCAAAAGTTCTGTGTTGTTTTAAAATCTGAGAAGAAAACCTTCAACTTGGCAATACCATTTTGTTTGAATGAGAACACGAAACACCTTGCACCACACGAAATAGAACTTAGATGGAATAAATTTAATATTCAGAAAAATGCGCTTTAGTAAACAAATATGCACGTACTCATACAGAACAAGTTAACACTCCTTTTCAGCATAAAGAAAATATTGCTTTCGGTAAAATTGCCCACAAAAGATAAAGAATAACTGCAAATCATTGAAATGTGGAAAAGGGTCGCATTCAGGCTAAAATTCCAACTGTTGTTAAGGTTATCTCTTGTATTCAGGAAGACAAGTGTAAGTTCAAAGGTCATAAAGTTCAAGGGAGTACCGTAAATATTTTCTGTCGTCTAAATTCGCAGTTTGGGTTGCCCCAAAATTTTATGTCACAGAACGATAGAGGAAACCTTACTCTTTCTATAGAATACCATCTTTACAGCGGAATCCATGTACCAGGTAGGAAGTTTTGCTGTCGAAATTTGCCAAAATCTAGCTTTCTCATAATGCTGTTTAGGAGGGTAAAGTTGAAATTTTTTTAAAAATTCAGGTACTTTGTAAAAGAAGGGTCATTCAATTTGGTAATATCGAAATAGTTTTGATATTTGTTTTATTTTTGTAATACGAGTCGCAAATACGAGGCACATTTTTCAGTGGTTCGAGGTAAGGGTGAAAATTAAAAAATCGCTTTACTTGAAAAATATAAATCCAAACGAACTAAAGGTTGTATTTTCTTAAATAGTTTCCAGAGGGCTTTCTTGTGAAAGAGTTTGAGGGAATTCGATTGTTGCATTTGCACACCTATCCGCAGTATTTACAGGAGGTCACCCTTAAACTGGGTAGATAATTATGTCTACAAATATTGTCTATTCAACCAACAGTTTCTCCTAATGTTGTGTATCATTCACTTGTTGGTTCCTTAATAAAAAAATCGCTAATTCAATTAAGGATTCAAGTCCTTTAAAATCATCAAAGTTACTTTGTGCCACCAGGAACAAACGAAAAAATACAAGCACTGAAGACAAACTGCTCAAAAATGAGTGACTCCCTTTGAAACAGCAAAACAGGCCGGGGATCCTCGAGTCACTAAAAAGTGCTGCATGCTATGTGGATGTTTGCAGAACGATCGCAAGTTGTAATCACTGCAAGAAAACCCCACTCCAGATCTGATCGACGATGGTCGTGCAAGACTCGCCAAGCACGGGGAACACCCAACAGGATTGTTTGTTGTCTGGCACAGCAGATGAACAAAAAATTGTTCCCCTCACTATTGCGTTCCAACCCGATAAGACCAATCTTGCCCAAATACAACAACAATTTGGGCAGCAGGCAAGCTCATCACAAGCCATCGAAGTTGGCATAAAGCAGCATAGCGCTTTACCTGAAGTTCGATCATGATCAGTGGACACAAACAAGAGCTGAAAAAACTTCATATGGTCAGACGACCAAATGTGAGTGATCAGTTAATTGAACAAACCAAGGGATTTCGTCGTAAAAACGTTCACTCAGCAACGTCTTCTTCTTCTACAGAATAAAGTTCAAAAGCGATTGTGGTTGTTAATCACGTGCTAGACCAATCCATAAACTGGATAAAGTGGATTGGCAAATTGATTGCCATTTCTTGCTGAGTTCAAAAAAGCGACGGTCAAGAGAGTCACAAGAGAAGGTTGTAAGCAATTGGTGTGACGTCGGATAGCACAAGGATAGTGCATATTTTTCCCGCTCGCTGAATTTTAATGGGTCAATTTAAATTTCGGTAGCTTTCGTCGTATGTAAGACTAAATGTGCAGACT
>NC_090885.1:51596913-51604413 GCF_036669925.1 Montipora capricornis
ATCTGTCACATCACGAGCTATAGTACGTCTGTGATTTCTAATTTTAGCTTGATCCCTATTCGCTGGCCTTTGTCAGGCGACTCTGCAATGGCTTCTTTCCTTTTTCGTTCCCTTGCTTTCATTTAAAGCTCTTGCGATTCAAGAAAAATTAATTGCCTAACTGGTGAATTTGACGGTAGATTTCGCTGGAAAAACCGATATCACACTCATCCCTTCGTGATTCATGCGATCAGTCGGTTCTTCAGGTGAAATTAAGAGCGGAATTCACTAATTAGGCAGCGAATAAAATGATATAATTAAGCAATATCTGGGAAAACCAAAAGGCGGACAATTCCAAAGCTTATTATTTTCATTTATCCTACAGCCAGTAAGAATAAACAAGCTGAGAGCTCCGATTTTAGGCTTGGCTAAATCTATATTTTATTTTTTCATTACTAACCAAGGCTCTTGAAAGTGTTTTTGCGGACAGTGCCCTGGCAGGTGATCAGGAAAAGAGTTTGGAAGCGCTTTCACGGGACCTAGAGAGGTTGGCTATTAGCCATGATAGTACTCTGTACCAGCTTTCCTCGGCCCAAGAGGAGACACAATCGACGACCGATGACAACATCAGCCAAGCCACGCGTGCACAATACCGCAGACCAGCAGATAACACTGACAAAGGCAAAGTCACAGTGGTGGAGCCCTACAAACAAGCTGACTCCTCCAAGATAAGGCGCCAATTGCTAAGTCTTGTGGCCAGTAAAATAACCTACGCAGCACTGGCAGCGCACATACCTCGACTGACAAGATACAAGTTTACTGCAGCAAGACAATACACGCTGGAGGATGGCACGGGACTCCCTGTACAACAGGCAGTCAAAGAGCCTAGAGAAAAAGTGGACTCTGTCAAGTTAGAGCACTTCCTCGACTTTATTACTTCTTCTAACATCGTTTAGGATCTCCCATTTGGTAGAAAGACCCTGAAATTAAGCAGCGGCATGAAGATTGACATTCCCGATGTGATACGGACTATGTGTCCATCTCGCCTGATCAAGCAATACAACCATTATTGCAGTGAAGAGGATTACACTCCACTCTCGACTGGTACTCTGTTTAGAATCTTGTCTGAAGCATGCGTGGTGTCAGTTCAAAGAAGTTTACAGGGGTTAGACAGCAATGCAGCAGAGGGGGGGGGGGGGGCGGCGTTTTGATGATCTGTTATCTCTCCTTGACACCCTAGTGCAGTATGGGGTTACTGAGGATGTAATTGCTGGACATCAAAAGCGATTACAAGGTAAGGGACCTGAGTGCCTACGGTGTAAATAGAGTCTGTCTGTTCATTGTGTAGAGGTGTAACAGTATGATTGTCTGATTTACAGATCCACTGTAGAGTGTTCGCGCTCCGCGACCCTAAGAAGGAGTGCTATCGCCAACGCTGTGATCACCAACAAAATCAACTTTGTGAGAGCTGCGAGACCTTGAAAACAGTATGCAAATGATTAAACCTGAACTCAGCCTTGGGTACACTCGTCCTATCTAACTATGTCCCTACTCTGCTTCAGTCTTTAGATTCAGTCGAGTCCTTAATCCAGTCTACCAACGCAGGACCTTCAGGACGACCTTCTATTTACAGCAAGAACTGCATGTGACGGAATCCGCTCTTGGAAGACTCATTAGCTGCGAATGGTTCACCAAGATACAGCTAAGACAGACATTGTGGATAGCATCCAGGAAGACTTGTTGCCAATCACACAGGATTTCGCCATGAAATTCTTATCCGCACAGGCAGGCAAACGCAGTCTGAGTTCTTTGGAAAGAGAAGTATGTCATGGCACTTGACAGTGTGTCAAGGAGAGCTGATCGCACAAACTTTCATGCACATAATTCAGTCTGGTCTACAGGACAGTCACACAGTAGTGACCGTGATGGAGCATGTGTTGACGACCTTGAAGGATGAACACCCCGAGTTAAGGAGATTGGTATACCGCCAAGACAACACAGGATACTACCACTGCGCAAATTACTACGAGAAAAAAACCAAGATGGACCTGTGCCAGATAGATTTTTGTGACCCACAAGGTGGCAAGGGTCCATGGGATAGGAAAGCAGCCCAGATCAAGAGGCATGTGAAGCAATACATTAACCAAGGTCACTCAGTAACAACACCTGACCTTAAGAAGGCTATTGAGTCCAATGTGTGTGTGAGTAACGGCTGTACCAGTTGCCAAGACCACTGTAAACACAAAGACCATCAAGTGGTAATCACCTTCTGTCGAGATCACGACAGAAGGTGTTACGGCCTTCAAGGCGTATGATATTGGCGCAGGGAATTTCCAATCCTGGACCTCCTTTGCAGGCAAGCATGCATCATCCAATTAAAATTTACCGAGAAACAATTGCATGTGTTCGAATAAAACAAATCCCAGTCCACTATACGCTGTTTTCATAGCATGTGCACTTTGTCATTTTGGTCCCAAATGAAATAGCGAAAATTATATTAACAATAATAGTCTGCGTCCGTACCACTGTATCATATAAGGTAAAGGTAAGGTAAAGTAAAGTCTGCTTACAAGCCAAGTGGCCCATTAGGCCAGAGCTTATCCCGGTTTCTGTAGCATGAAGCGACTAGGAGTATTTCTACTCACCCCTGGATGGAATATCAGTCCATTGCAGGGTTATCTCCAGCATTAAATTCGCCGGTACGCATTCATGCACCTAGGTAGAGAGAGGCACCGTGTCTTGCCCAAGAACACAACACAATATCCCCAACCAGGGCCCGAACCCGGACCACTCGATGCGGAGTTGAGCGCACTAACCATGAGGCCACTGCATCATATGCTCCTAGTTATTCATTTTGCCCTCTTCTTTCAGAAATACCACGCAATAACCAATTTGAATGGATTGCTGCGGAGGCAGGGAATGGAGAGTTTTTGTCAGTGAAACACAGACAGCCAAAGCTGGAGCCATCACCTACAGACACTTTACCCGAGGAGGGTTCTGTTGTTGAAATGAGGAAACAAGTTGATACCCACCAGGCTGATAGCCTCCTGTTTCCATGCTCGGAGGACGGATGCATCAAGTCCTATATGACACACGGACGTCTGGAACAGCACCTCATGTACGGTAAACATGAATTCCGCTGGGCCGAGAGCCTCTCCCTACTTGACAGAGCAAAGGTCAGTTACGCAGAGCGTCTTGAGGCTGGGGGAGCCACTCTGAAGTGACGATAATGGGCTCAGAAATACACAGTGGTTCCCCTTGTCTGCCAGAGGGATGGGCTTGTCGCGAATCTGCTAGTGGGAAAATCTCAAAATGGCGAGACCATGCGGGTCAAGGCTAACCCAGATGACATCTAAAAAGAGATGAGATGACTGAGAGATGAGAACAGGAAGCGGATCTTCACCGAGGAGGAGTTCCTGCGTCCCCAACAAATATCCTCATTCTTCTCTGATGACTCTGATGACGAGGCTGTAGAATTTGCTAGGCAGCAGGCGGCCATCCACTCAGATGTGATCGAAGCGCTACAACAGGAAATCACTCATCCCTTGATGTTCTCTAGAAAGATCCTATGCCTGATGACAGAGTCAGAGATCAAAAGCCTCAAGAAGACTCACATGCGCTCCATGGCTAGCCACTTTTCCATTAATAAGGTTAAGGGACGAAAGAAACCGGAGTGTTCAGATGCCACCATTGCGTTTTTGAATTGGTGCTATTGTAAGCAGTAATTCTAATTCCCCTTTCATTGTTAAAAATACGATTGCATGGCCAGGTTGTTACCTTGGAAGCTTGGTGGCATCCATAACTACTCTGGATATACTCTGCTCTACTCTCTTATACCGTGTTTAAGATCTTTTGCTTCCCGAAAAACGAATCCCTTCGTCAGTTTGAGTGATATAGCAAATTTACGCCATCAGTTATTTCTGGTACTTCCACAAAAAAAAGATACAGTCCGTTGGCATGTAACTATTGTAACAATCAAAGGTGGGATGTTTACCGATAAAAGGACGGTTTCCTGCAAAACAGGGTAGTTAAGAGAAAGTTGCAAGAACAACTCCTCTATTATGACAACCTACTTGTATGGCTCACTGCGTCAAAAATGATCAAAATAACTGTTATAAGTCAGACACAGCATCTCAAAATTTTAAACGAAGCAGGTTTTTTTTGCATTTTATAGTGTCTTAAGTGCCACGGCTGGAAATTCCGTAACTCGCAACCAGTCCTTGACACCATGTCTCCCAGAATGTGTCTCGAGAAAAGTCGATTTTTGGTATTTTTGAGGCACTGTCCTGAAAACACACAAAGATTGCCGTGGTAATTTTTGTATTAAAAACTACACCAACGTAAGTCCTTTCAAAACGGACAAACAAATTTTCTAAAGTCCATCTACTACTCCAAAAATATACCGGGAAGGAAGCATAGTCCCTGACTAATGATAGTGCAGTGAGAAAGGAGCCATATTTGAACATACTTTTCTTAAGCCAAATTAGCATTGTTGATCCCTGTGAAATATATATGGCTGACATCTACAGATTACCATTAACAACTAGATTAAGTTTCATTGGGTACGAAGGTTTCAGTAAGTGTTTACCGTATTTTGAAAAAAGTGTATTTCTTTGTTTTTCACAGCAAAAAAGGCTCCCTTAACATAATTTTTGTGTTTCGGGAAAAGCAAATTATGTCAAACAACGAGGCACAGAATAGGCTTTATTTTGACAAAGTCATAAAAAAAATATTTTTCTGTGTATGATCTACATGAAAAGCACCAATATTTCTTTTTTATTGATTTGTTAACTGTGCAGTTGCCCCCTTTCACTTTTATTTTTTCATATAACATTTATGGTCTTTATCGACATACTTTCCACAATTTGTGCATTCATTATATCTGCATTTGTCAGTTGTTACGTGTTTGCCAGTAATTATTTGTTCACATTTTAAACATTTTTTAACTGAGGAACAAACAGTATCAGATTTATTTTTTACCTTTGAACGATTTTTGAGATGATTTTTAAAACATTGTTCACCATAAAATTTTCTCTTACATTTTTCACAAATGATTTCATTCATGAAAGAAAAACAAGAAAGACACTTTGAAGGGCATTTGAGTTTGTCTCTTTACATTCATGGCAATAATGATCGGAATTACAAAAAGCAGTCATGGATTTAATAACATCAAAATGATTTCTTGTTTTATATAAATAAATTTTATTTTCATGGCCTTTATTAGCTGAATGAATTATTTCATTAAATTGTTCAGAATCTATTATATTGATTTCTATATTTAAATATTTTGAGAATTTATTTACATCATCAAGATTATTCCCATTATTGTTTGTTTCAACACCAGCGTCTTTATGTAAATTATTTGATTTATTAAATCTATCATGTAAATGAGATTTTGACCAATTTCTCGTTTTAAATTTTCATAAGCTGTAACAATACTTCTTGCTAAACAAATACTATCATTATTTTTATTGTTATAACACATTTTTTTGTTGCTGTTGTATCTTTTGCCAAATACAATCTACCTGAACCACAAGGAATTTTTACACTTTGTACAGTAATTTCACAGTCTTCAAAATCTTCTACTCTTTAAAATTTTGGTTGATATTGGGTTTTTCAGATCTTTTATTTTTGCACAATAATTCTGAACATATCGTTATTTTTAATTTTCTTTCCTTTGTACTGTGTCAAGTCTATTTTGAAAAATTAAGTACAGATCTTTTGCACCACTCAAAGGTTTTGATATTTTTATATTTTGAACATTTTCTGTACCACTAATTTTGTAATTTGGTATACTTGTGTTTTCCTTTTGAAGTATGTCATCATCGAATTTGAAAATATCTTCAGTCCTTGGCTTTTGTATCTTATCAATGACTTTTTGACAAGTTGATTTTCTAATTACCAGTAAATCTATCGAAAAATACCCAATTTTTTAGCTTCAGGAATATATTTATATAATTTTTTGAATGGGTGATCCTTTCTTTTCTTATTTTATACGTTGCATTTACATTTTGAGGTAAAGGTATGTAGAATAATTATCTGTTTAAATTTTTTGATTTTTGATGGTTGAGTTTCGTTTCATTATATATATATATATATATATATATATATATATATATATATATATATATGAGGCCGAGAAGGCCGAAACAGTACTGTCTGCAGTTAAATGTATATATATATTTATATAACTAACTGCAGACAGTACTGTTTCGGCCTTCTCGGCCTCATTAGTGCAGTGCTGATGTCTGGGATGGAGGTTAAGCTTATAAAGCCACCCCAAATGTCCCACACATGTGGTACATCTAAGCCATGCCAGAGTGCTCAAACTAGCGAGCTAGTGAGCATGCACAATTGCTAGCGGCAATGACTCATCCCCGTAGAGTGCTCAATTTGGAAATTAAAGCAAATATATATATATATATATATATTACTTCTCGAAGGTCCAGGAAATTTAATAAAAACGTCTCGGCCCTTCGGCCTTCGAAACGTTTTTATTAAATTTCCTGGACCTTCGAGAAGTTTTGTCTTCCTCTCCAGTTTATATGCAACTTTAAATACTAACTGAGAAGACAACGTGCATCCTTTTGGATCCTTCTGTTGGGAGTTTATCGTTTGGTCAACCACTACAGATATTCAAGCTATATATATATATTATTTATGTTATATATATATATTATGCTATATAAAATATTTTTTCCTTAAGTAGTTTTAAAAATCTAAGTAAATTTAAAAAATTATGTTATATGTTTTTATATTTTTTCAGAATTTTTTGTTTTTTTGTTTTAATATGACTCCATTTAGCCACTAAACAATAATTTTTGTTACATGCATTACAATACCATTGTTTATTTAACATGTATTTTGTTTTTGCTTCCAATCTTTCTTCATCAGTAAAATATTTAGTATTGCCATGAATTTTTTTGGATTCCATTTTTAATATTATATATTACTTTATATTTAGGTCAGAAAAAATATTTTTCGTAATAATAGTATTGTTACAACCTGGTTCAATAATCCTGACACTGTTAATTTTAATACCTTTTGTTTTAAATAGTTCCTGTACAAAATTATTACTTTCTTTTTCATCTTTATCGAATTCTAATTCCGTTTCTGTTTCTGTATCTGTATTATTGTCTGAATATTCTTCAATAAATCTTCGGCATAAATGCAATTTCATTTCAGTATTTTCATTATCATCATCATCAACAATACAATGCAGCAATAATTTGAATTTATTATATAATTGATTTTGTTTTTCTATTATACATTATATACAGAAAATATTTTTATATCAATTTCTAATAATTTTTATAAAAGTGACAACACATTTGAAATTAAAGACATGTTTCGGTCGTGCAACGACCATCTTCAGTTGAAAGTAGAATTAATTTGAAGTTACATTTGAATTTATAAATTCAAATATAAATTCAAATGTAACTTCAAATTAATTCTACTTTCAACTGAAGATGGTCGTTGCACGACCGAAACATGTCTTTAATTTCAAATGTGTCGTCACTT
>NC_090885.1:51609413-51613555 GCF_036669925.1 Montipora capricornis
TTTACAGTGGTTACACTCATCACAATATGCTGTGTACTGCCATACCACTCTCTCAGAGATTAGAGTTCTGATAACATTAGGGACCTTTATTGTTGTTTTGTCGCTGAGTACGATAGAGCGCTGGCCAAATGGCAGATCTTGCATGATATGTGGGCTTGTTATAAACATTATGAAATGTTCAATCTGCGAGGGGGAAACATCCCGTCTTGGTGCTCTTTCATGAAGTACTGGCATTCCTCTGCCATGTGTCAAGCAGTGACGTTTGGCTTCCGTGTAGCGGTGTTTTGTCCGATCTGGTACGTATTTAAGGAGAGTCTTGTAACATACTTTGTCTGCCATTATCGATAGTATTTGTCACTGTGTTGCCCAGTTGCTGGCAGCACCATAGCACGTGGAAAGAGCTGCCATGAGCGTCTCATCTACGTTGTTTTGTGGGGAAGCTCCTCACTCGAGGTGAACTAATGCCATGACACGCCTGAGGAGGCCACCTCGCTGAACAAAGACTGTGAATCCCGAGGGCTTATGTCATTAAGTATAGCAACAGTGGCTTGACCTGCTTTGCGCATGTAGTAGCGTTTCGTTTGTGCACTCGCCTTCTCCCATGGGGTTTGCCGCTGTGATCTTACTGGACTTATGTCTCTTGCTGCTAAATAGGTGTTTAAAGTGTCTAGAGAGGGCTTCTTTTCGTCTACTCTCAACAAAATTTCTTCATCTTCACTTGACGTATCACTAGGGACGTACAACTTTTGACCCAGAGTTAGAGGATTGCTCTGAGGAACAGGACCCTAAAAGGGAAATGAAAAATTTTTTTCTTGAAAGCTATATGATCCACCTATTTGTTTTCGAAGGAAGTTATTCGTTTCCATAGGATCCTTTCAGGCTTTTTGCCAAGATGTATTTAAGGTGGCTCCCTAGAGTATTTGTGAACACCGTCACTACAGGAAAGAAACCTAGTTAATTTCTCTTGAAGGTTTCCTTGTAGAGATTTACCAGTATGGGTACCGATATAATATAGGTTATTTTTTGGGTGTTAATTTTTAGATTATGAACGTTGCCATGGCAACATCACATCTAATGACAGGCAGATATACTCCTATTTTTCGTTTAAATTCCTTAATATTTATACTTTTCTTCGGCGAATTTTCTTGTTCTTTGCCACATTATGGAAATGATATTGCCTGACATTTTGAAGCGGTAAAAAGTCAAGGTCGCCGAGACGCTTTTGCCAGTATTCTGTAATCTGTCTTTTCCTTTACTATATTCAGACAGATTTTAACAAATGTAGGGTTGTTGATAGAAACTGTATGTGGTTAGAACTGAGGCAATTTAAAACAACCCAGGGAATGCGACAAAATTTAGCAGTTACTTTTACAGATTTGGTCATGCTGCCGTCATAAAGATTAGAAGAACATGCATGATTCAGGCTTTACGCACCATACCAGTGCCCAGCTTGTGCGCAGCCATAAAACTCTAGGGAGCCTCCTTAATTGATTTTTTTTGGACTTTGGCCCCGGTCATTCCAATTAAAAAATAAAATCCTTCAATGTCTTTTAGCAAAGCCACCAAAAGCTACACACTCTTTCCAAAGACATGGCCAAAGTATGCGCTGGAAACTCACAAAATTAGGATCTCTTGACCAAAAGTGCAGACTTACCAAAGACATTTCTGCAAAACTGTGTGTGAGACTTTCTTTTGTTATGCTTGAAGGCATTGCTATGCTAGTCTCACCAAGTAAGCTACCTGCAAGCATCTCTCTGCAATCTCTACAAATACCTACAGATAAGATGACATATAATTATTCAGTGAGGCAAGCACCATCCTATGTAGATCTGTGTTGTAAATTTTTACATTCACTATGAGAACGTTTGTCAGATTTCCAACAGTGCACAAAATGGTTCGATAACATTGCAAACTCTGCCTCAGAAGTCATCTCCTGTTGATCGACCCCAGAGCATCTCTTAACCACTCAGTGACAGCTCTAGTCATAGCAATGAGTTTGCCAATTACAATCCGGATGAGTGAAAATATATGTTAGATTTGCAACTTCTGATTCGAATTGTACTCACACGCACAGCTTACGGAGTGCACGCGGCTTAACTTCAGAGTAACAGAATTGATTACATACCAGATCCTGCGGGAACAAAGACCCCTGTGTAACGGAAAATTTCCTTGGACTGCTTCTTACCAATACCACGATCAGCCTTCCTTTTGTTGGTATGCTTAGCAAGCCCAGCTGGAACACGACATCGATTTGCTCCCCTTCGCCAACCAATTCCCAAGCTTGAGCGATTCACTGGACAGACTGTCCATGCAGAAAAGTTCCACAACTATGACTGCAAACAGTGCACTAAATTACACTGTATACTAGGGTTCGGACAAGTTCAAAATACAACCAATAAAATACAAAACACAAGACACAGCTGCAAGTTACCAGTGTTCCTATCATGTTATCTGTATATTTAGAGTTGAGCAATCAACAATTTTTCTTGTAAGTACTTACTTGCAAGAAGGGCCTCCAGCTGAGGTTCCAATGGGATCACAATGAAATATGATAAAGAATTTTTCTTTGGTAAATCATGTAGACAATGCTTGTTTGTACAGCATGTTCGTTTATTAACCCCAATGTACTCATAGCAAAATGAGCAGTAGTAATGAAATTGCAGAGGATTTTCCAGTTGTTTGAAAAACTTGTGAAGAGTTGCCATAGACCTTGTGAAACAATTGGGAGTAATGAGGTGTATATCAATAAGAGTAAGCAAATCCATCAAGGCAGTTCCAGAAAGTTGATGGCGCATTGCAAAAGTAATAATCAGTAGCAAACTCACACCAAGTGTAATCCTGGCGCCATGGTACAACGGCTTGTCCTCCCCCTCACCAAGTGGATTTTCCTGATGGCCGCCATCAGTTGCCTCTTCCACATTTTCATCATCCTCAAACAATTCTTCCCATGTTTCCTCCTAACAGTCATCAGCAAATGCTATTTCACCATCAAGTAAATGAAGAGAGTTATCAGGAATAATGTTGGTCTCTATCTCAAGCTCTTCACGTGAACACATATCAAAAACTGGCTCCTCGACGTTGGTTACATGTGGGCTCATCTCAGCTGTCGTTTCATTTCTTCCGTAGACTTCAGCATTCTCGGCACTGTCGTCGAATTCTTCCGGAAAATTTATGCAATAAGCTTCTTCATCGACAATTGAGGTACCTTCTTCAGTTATAATGAGCGTTTCATTTTCTCTGCCTTCAACAAAGTTCCCTGTGCCGATATAGCTACAGCCAGCATCGTCACTGTGAAAATCATGCTCCCTGTTTCGGCTGGACGTGGTAAAATCCGGACTACAGCTCTCGTCCCTTTTTTCTCCAGTGTTTCCCTCACGTAATTCACGAGACCAGAACTTACGAGTTGATCGAGGAACTTCGTGGTGTAAAGGATTTGTTAGGTAAGATAAATAAGGCCCTCTTTTGCGCTTTGATGTGTTCTGGGCAGCCATGATGTGAATGTAAATGAGCACAGAGGGACTGGGTTTCTGGTTCCCAGTTCTTGTGAACACTGAAAATCAAGATGGCGGCTTGTCGTGCCATCCTGTAAGGGCAGATTTATACTGACTTACGATTGTCGCAGCGTTTTCAAACATGTTTTAAAATGCTACGACATTTTTCCTGACGTACACAACAATCGTAAATCATGTCGTGGGCCTGTCATAAGCCGTTGTCGAATGCGACAAAGTCGTACCGTGTAAATCGGCCCTAACTGGTACGTGCTGGAATTCGATGCTGTCACACAAAAGGCAACACGATCATATTTCGGCGGGATTTTCAATTCAGGCACATTTTCCGTTTCATGATTGCAGAGAGGAACCCTACGTAGCTATACGTTTAGATTTCATCTGCAGTATTCAGAAGAGAAAGGAAAGCTCAAGTCTGCGTTTATATGCAATAATTAAGCTTAAGTTACATGTAACTGTTGTGCTGAGTTAATACCTTTGTATTTGAAAAAAAGTGCTTTAATCAGTCTGTATTATACGTACTGCTAACACTATATATACTGACTAAACTGCATGAATGATCATAAGGTAGATCAAAATGATCGAAAACTGACCAGCAAAAATCAAGTTTCATAGGCTTATAAAACTGCATGCTTA
>NC_090885.1:51613655-51631155 GCF_036669925.1 Montipora capricornis
TGATTTGAGTTTTCCAACATCTAAGGAACGCTGTCATAAAGACGTCAGTAAGAACAGAACTCGAGGAAGATGGTTATTTTCCGTAAGGTTCCCTTCACAGCAGTTAAAATGAAAATTCATCATCAGGCTCGCGTTTTCACGTCCCTCCATTGCCTGTGAAACAGACCAAATTGAATGACTTTCCAACATCTGCATAAATTTGTAAAATTTTATTCGTTTAGCCAACCTGGAACGCTTGCTACGAAGAGTATGCATGTGTCCTCATTGAGTCGTTACCATAGAAACAAATAGTTGTGTATTCTATTTCATCATCACATTCAGTGTAGGGATCCAAAGGGGATTGCTCAACCCTATCCCAGAAATCAATGCGAATCCTTTCCCGCTCCCTGGCGGACGTGCTTACAATAGCTCTGCGAAATTTGGCCGAATTTCTTCGAAAATTACAGTCCGAAGGACTCAAGTTGAATATTTCTTTAATTTGACTCTTCGACTCGAAGAATCCACAGTTGATCACAATATGCTACAATCAGCCGTGGCCTCAACCAGGGGCACCCAACGTCAATTTTCGGAAAATATCTGTTCGAAAGACGATTTGAGATCTAGTTTGTTCGGAACATTTGTTGTAAAATTTCTTGCTTGCCTGCCTCTCCTAGGATTTTCGAACATCTGAAAAATGGTATAATTGCCCATTTTTAACGGATTTTTACCCTAAAAAGGTGACCTAGAATTATCTGGAGCATTTTTTTCTGGTGGAAATTTTCGAAAAGGTAAGTTTTGTTCCCTATAATTTTCGGATCACTAGACTTTCAGCTAGGAAATCCGAACAGATGAAAAATTTTTAGGGGATAAAAATATGCCTATTTCTACCGTTTAAATACAAAAATACGTTTAACAATGCTATGTTTAAGTGGTTTTGAACTATATTCTCGTTGAGTGCCCCTGCCCAACCGAGACGTCAAAACCTGGCGGGGACGATCTCTTGAACATCTGCACTGGAGATATTAATTCTGTCCGAGACTCACAGAATTCGAATCAGCACAGAGAGAAAACCACAAAACCAAAGACGAAATCAGTCCCTAGCGGAACTTCCGCTCCTCAAACTTCATCAGCAAACAAGAGTACCGCTAAATCCTCGGTGACTCACACATCGACCGCGAGGTCCACTGATCAGTCCACTCGTATTTCTCACAATTTGAAAGAACTGTAAGACCTTCAGCATCAGGCACTGACTTCGATGCAGCAGCTGATTACTACATTGAACTCCACGATGGAAGTTTCACCCAGGCTAAAACATCTCGTAAAGGAAAAGAGATGAAACTAGTGAATCGGAATCCAGCGAGCACGAAGATGCTGAAATGGCGGGAAACCCACCTGAAGTTTCCAACGAGGTCGATGACTTTTAGCCAACAGCTGGCTCAAGAAAGCGTTCCAAAACCGATGAGGACGAAGTCCTCGGAGAACTTACCAAACTTTATGACTCCGAAGGGACAGTAAGCGATCCAGTGAATACTAAATTGGCCTCTCTTCTTGACAAAATGGTCAAAACAAGCCTCAGTGAGGGTAAAACAAAAGAAAATCACGGGAAATACAACCGACGAGAAAACTGTGAAAACCTTATAAGCACAAGAGTAAATCCGGAAATCTGGAGTAAGGCTAGATCTAATACTAGATCCAGAGGTTTGAGGATACAAAAACTGGAAACAAACTAGCTGAAGAGTATGATTACCATTGTCAAAATTGCTGACAAACTGCTGGAGTTAAAATCTAACTCAAAATTTGCATCAGAGAGTGATGTGTCTGAGTTCCTTAAAATCTCACCAGACTCCCTAGCTCTTCTGGGACACTCCATTAATGAGGTTAATCTCAAACGACGTGAGTTGATAAAACCTTATCTAAATGTTCCGTTCAAACAACTATGCAGCTCACAAAATCCAGTAACCAAAATGCTATTTGGAGATGACTTGCCAAAGTCAGTAAAGGAAATTTCTGAAACCAATGAAGTCGGTGCCAAGGTTTCATCAAAGCATCCAGCACAATACCACAGACACTCAAGAGGGCCGTTCTTTCCCCATCGCCAGCACAATCAGTATCATAAGCCTTTTTTATGGAAGTCTCAGGGTCCGGTGAAGAGATCACTCCCGGACCACAAAAGGAAGGGGAAACCCGAACGGACTGTCGCTGAAGTGATTGGCCTTATGGTTGCAAGTTTTCCTGGGGTAATGTATGGGCCCCTTTACTACAGACAACTTAAAACAGAAACAGTGGCTGCACTGAAACAAAACAAAGGCAGTTTTGACTCTTTCATGAATTTTTCAGATAAGGCAAGATCTGACTTTCAGCGGTGGATTGAGAATATTACAACCACATCAAACACTGTCACCCATGGTAACCCCAAAGTCACAATTTACTCAGACGCATCCTTGACCGGTTGGGGAGGGGTTCTTAATTCCACATCAACTGGGGGGCAGTGGTATGAGGATGAATCCAAAAGCCACATCAATTTCCTTGAGATCTTGGCATGCTTCCTCATCTTGAAGGCATTCTGCTTAGAAGTTCAAATATGTCATGTGAAAGCTGTGATTGATAATACAACTGCTATATCATATATCAATAGCATGGGAGGTCGAAGCCTCTTGTGTAATTAAATAACCCGGGAATTGTGGGTGTGGTGTGCACAACATGGTATATGGTTGTCTGCAGTGCACATTCCTGGAGAACAAAATGTTTTAGCAGATAAAGAGTCTAGGGAAAAACGATCAGATTGGGAATTGAAACTCAATCCCCAATTGTTTGAATGTATAATACCTCCTTGGGGCACTCCTTCAGTAGATCTGTTTGCTTCCAGGTTGAGCTACCAGTTGAGACCCTTTGTCTCCTGGAGACCTGATCCAGAGGCACTGGCTATTGATGCATTTTCCCTTAACTAAAAGGGACAAAATTTTTATACTTTCAATCCATTTCCACTCATCAACAAAGTTCTCCAGAAAGTAGAACAGGACCAAAATCAAAGCATCCTTATTGTACCAATGTGGACAACTCAAGTATGGTTCCCCAAGTTATTACGCCTCCTGACAGATCACCCACTTTTGTTTCCAAAGGGACCAGGGACACTGACTCTCCATTCAATCAGGACAAAGTACATCCTCTTCAGAAAACACTAATACTTCTAGCATGCAAATTATCAGGAAATCGCTCACATCAAGAGGCGTTTCGGAAAAAGCTGCCAAAGCCATATTACAATCCTGGAGAGGGAGTACGCACAAACAGTACTCCACTTAGCTCAACAAATGGCTATTGTTTTGCAGTTGATCCATACCAAGCCACTCCCACACAAGCTCTAGACTTTATGACAGAACTGTGTGAACAAGGGCTAGGATATAGTGCTATGAACACTGTGAGGTCTGCCTTATCACAGGTAGTTCACATTCCTTCAGGGGTTTCATTTCGAGAACTTCCTATTGTTAAGCAGTTTCTAAAAGGAGTTTTTCAACAAAACCTGCATTACCAAGATACACTGTCATTTGGGACCCTTCTATTTTGTTAACCTATTTGAAGAGTTTATCCCCAGTTAAAGAATTATCACTGAAAATGTTGACGTACAAGAATGTTGCCTTGCTGGGAATTTTTTCAGCACAGAGGTGTCAAACCCTTTATTTTTTGGACATTCGGAACATGGTGGTGAACAATTCCATTGTCAAGTTTTCGATTGGAGACAAACTAAAACAACAAACCTGGCAAACATTTACATGAGTTGGAGTTCCCATCATATCCCACTGATGTTAGACTTTGTGGTGTTGATGCTGTTAAAGAATACCTAGCACGCACCAAACCGCTGCGAGGCATTATTACTAGTTTGTTTGTCACATGTGTTAAACCGTATAAAGCAGCCAGGAAAGATACTATGTCTCGGTGGGTTAAAACCACCTGGAATTGATTTAAGTCACCTCATAGTATCAGGTCTGCATCAGCCAGTGCAGCTGCAGTAGCTAAGGTTCCTGTTGACACTATTCTTCGAAATGCTGTATGTATTACAAGAAACCAATTCAACAACATGGAGAATTGGCAAACGTTCTGTTGGACAGTACACAGCCAGTGAGATTTGAGCCATTGAAGAAATAAATGTTGTGTCACTTGACATATTGGATATTTGCTATCTTTGCGCTCACAAATACTGGCTCTAAACGTCTCATGGGATCCCTACACAGAATGATAATGAAATAGAGCTTAACTTACAGGTAAGACTAAAAAAGGGGGGTCCTGGAGTAATTTCTGAGTTACGGAGGGGGGCCTTGAAATTTTAAAAGGTCAATGTTTAAAATGGAGAAGTTAACCTTTTGTATATGGTATTACTTAATTAATCTAGCATAATTATACACATATTTACAGCAATGCAACAGCAACTGACCTATTATTAAATTGTATAGTTGTTACCCCAGTTTTACAAGTGCAGCAGTGGATCAAGAAACCACCAAACTAATGTATGTTACTAAGTGGTTGAACTTTCCTGCGAAATAAAGAAACCATATAAGAGAAGTGTGACATTCTAGATGTATATGTACAGTAAATGTGAACATTTTTAATAACTACGTTAATAAATACGAAGTCTATTCTCCTGAGAAAAGATATTCATTAATTTGTTCTTCCTACACCTCATCATCATCTTAACCGCTATTGTCATCACCATCATGGTTGCCATCATTGTCGCCATTATCGTCATCGTCATCCTCATTGTCATCCTCATCATCATCAGATGACACATCGGATGGCGAGCTACACCCCCAGTTAATAACCACCACATGCAGTGGAAGAGTGGCAGGCTCATGGAGAAATGTGTTTATTAACAGTATGCTAAATTTAGTAATTATGTTAAATCGTATTTTATGGTTGGGGGGGGGGGGGGTGCATTCAAATAATTCCCAAATAGAATAGGGAGGTCCTAAGAATGTTTTTGCTTTATTGAGGGGGGGGGGGTCTTGATAAAACGTTTTTCACCCAGCCCCCTCCCCCCCCCCTCCTATAAATAATGAACGGTCCCTAAGCTCTGATCAGTCTCGGATACTGATCATAACCATTGAATATTATCTGACAAAGGATAATACTAATGAAATGATATATGAAATGGATCATATATGAACTGCGGATATGAAATCAAATTAAGCTATGATCCTCGCAGTTATGAACGCAAATTTTGCAATTGCGTAAAGAAGCCTGAAAAATTCAGGACTTCAACGGGGTTTGAACCCGTGACCTCGCGATATCGGTGCGACGCTCTAACCAACTGAGCTATGAAGCCGCGGACGTTGGGAGTTGGTCATTTGTGGGTTCCAATGTTCCCGTGAGGAATAAATCACCGATGAAATGATATATGAAATGGATCATATATGAACTGCAGATATGAAATCAAATGAAGATACTATCTTCCCAGTTATGAACGCAATTTTTGCAATTGCGTAAAGAAGCCTGAACAATTCAGGACCTCAATGGGGTTTGAACCCGTGACCTCGCGATACTGGTGCGACGCTCTAACCAACTGAGCTATGAAGCCACTGACGTTGAGAGAAATGAGAGAATGATATATGTCCTGAATTTTTCAGGCTTCTTTACGCAATTGCAAAAATTGCGTTTATAACTGCGAGGATCATAGCTTCACTTGATTTCATATGCGCAGTTCATATATGATCCATTTCATATATCATTTCATCATTTCAGCTGCCAACGTCAGTGGCTTCATAGCTCAGTTGGTTAGAGCGTCGCACCGATATCGCGAGGTCACGGGTTCAAACCCCGTTGAAGTCCTGAATTTTTCAGGCTTCTTTACGCAATTGCAAAAATTGCGTTCATAACTGCGAGGAATGTCTTCCTATTTTTCACGTTGCCATGTTACCACCAATAGCGTAGCTCCTACTCTACTATAAAAACTACACATAACCCACAATTCCTCGATGCGCTCTAACGAAGGGCTAACCGTCGAAACGTCAGCTTTTAGCTTCTCTGTACGGTGGACGCAGCATTACAGTTTCTTTAGAAACTACCCCCTTTATTCATGTTTTAAGACCTCCGTTCGCGGTCTGCTTTTGGTGGGAAATTTGGAAACCCGCAAAAGGTGAGTTGGGTGAGTTTGAAGGTGATTCATCTTCCACCAAAATGGAATAGTACTGACTGCAGAAAAATAAGAGCATATAAAAAGAACTTAAAAAACGATCTTTATTACTTGCCCTCAAAGTTTTGTCGGCAGTGTACACAAAGGATATCTCAAACCATCGGAAGGTGTTCTCGTTTGTCAACTGTTCTCACGTCGAACTTGGTAAGCCGGATTCATTTGTGATTTTCTCACCCTGCAAGATATTATCGCTACATTTGACGAGTATACAATGAGTTTTATTTTTCCCTACAGGTGTATTCACTTCTAAAGAAAGCAAAAATTTATATTGATGACAAAATATTAATATTAATTCGATCAAATTCGTAAATCTTCTAAACCATACACACAAGGCGTCCTTAAAAGTGAATTACGTGTCATACAAATTGAAATGGAAGGCGGTGACAGATGTCCTTCTTCCCACCATCCGTTAAAAACCTCCCGATTATTTTCAAGTTATAGATAACATAGAATGACTGAAGACAAATTTCGTTGCTAATCATAAGGCATTCTCCTGCCAACTGAACTACGACTTCCCAAAAAAACTAAGAAATATACCAAAGGACCTTCAGCAGCCCGTTACTGAAGTTTGCAAATAACATTGAGACCGCCTCTAGAGAGCCAAGATACTTAAAAAAGTTCTTTCGCAACATGTGATAACATGTAACCACTGAATTGACTTCAGAAACAATAATGATCTTTGGAAATGTGAGCTCGAGCACTATCTCTACAGGCAAAAGCTAGGTGCTTTATTATGCACGTAAGTCGGCAGATAATGATTTCTTAAGATTTTTAAGGAATTGAGGCCCCTTAATTCATTATTAATAAGTGTGTTAAAATAACGCAAGTTTTCAGAAACCACACCGTAGGGTTCGCATTTTGTATCAGTCGTAATTTTCCACACTGGCAATAATTTATTGAGGTCATATATTGTCAGAAAAAGTTAAGCTCTCAGAAACGTGACTCAGTTCGTAAAGAAATTCTTGAGGCAATAAATCGACTTTTCATTCCAGTGAAGCGCAAAAACCAGGAAAGAAGTTTGGAAAAAGAAAACAAAATACCAATCGGATTCAAAACGCACACGTGGATTAATATATATCCAGGTTCAATCAATCCTAAATCACATAAGTATCAATAAGTGTCATACATGGCCATTTCCTGTACCACTTTTTCAAGTTATCATTTCGTTGAATGCATAGATTGAATTTTTCTAATTTCTGATGATAGTATTGAGTATATTCCCTGATAGCTGTTGTCATCTGTCAATGTTTGTGTTTTGTATTGTATTGTTTCAGTTCTCTGCGTTTCCTAGTAAGTAATTTTTGTGCCTCAATATTGCTATTCCATGTCCATGTTGTTTACCTTATTGCATTTGTTTGTATTCTGACTTCTGCAATTATGTTGCTTAAATGACATTTTCATTCCGTTTTTCTTATTCTGCCTTCTGTAATTATGTTGCCTCAATTCCATGTCAATCTCCTCTCCGAAGGGGAGGGGGGAATGTCACGTGACTAAATAGGTGGGTCAACTGAGCGATTCAATTTAAACAGAAGATGGCGGACCTCATTTCCCTGGATTTTGAAGGAAAAACAATCAATCAAAGACAAAGAAGACAAAGAGAAAGACAAAGAGTTAATGCAAACAACCTTCCATGGTTCAGATTGATAAATCAAGACCTGAATAAAATGCTGTTACAACTCTAGCTAATTGCGCCAAATCTACCTGGATCTACCTGGATACCTGGATACCTGGTCGATTTCTGTTTCAAAAATGGCCGCCTTGTCTATGATCACGTGATCTCACGTTGAGCCTTCTCTCGACCAACCTCGTCCCACCTGGCACTAGAGCTGATAGTGTTGAGACGCAAAATGTCATGGGATCGAGGTAACAAAATTGCAAAATGGGAAATGCAGAACACGAAACAAAGATGACAATGATAGGAAGACGAAGAAATCGCGATAACGACGCAGGACTGCTTTAAGACTTCAAAATAACATTCAACGTTGAAAATCATAATATAAGAGTTATAATCTACCATGGAACCGAGGCAAAAAAATTACAGAATGCAAAAAAACGGAATACAGGAATTGAACATGGAACTGAGGCAAAATAATTGCAAAATATAGAAACGGATGACGGAGGGCAATCATAAAATGAAGGAAACGTAATTTCTCAATTAAAGCTTAGGAAATAATCCCGAAAAGGAGAAATGATCGCCAGAATTGCGAATGGCATTTAGAAATTTGTCATAAAATTTTGAATAAGAACAAGAAAATTAAAATGGGCACGTGGTACACTCATCTTATCTTCCAGAGCTTTATAGTAAATTGTTTTTTTCATTTGATAAAGACGTACCCTTTAGTGTTTGAATAACCCGACCAGTCTTGTCAAGTAGTTAAATCGACCGTAGTTCAACTCCACCACGCCTGACCGACTTTTTTTCTTCCTGCCAGTTGGTTGAAGTTTTTCAGCACGTCATGCTTGGTATATGAAATATTTTCACGCTGCTGTTAAGCGTGTTTGAATTAATCAACACAAACTATAATTTCCTGCAGATGTGCTGTCACTAAACAGTTTACTTGTTTTTTCTTTCAGGACCATTGGCCGAGTTGAGGCTACAAGTTTTAGAGCTGAAATAGCAAAGGAGTTTAGAAGCTCGTAGGTCTTAGGAGGAAGAATTCTTCCGGGCTATGGCCACTGCAAAACCTCATAAGCTCACGACTGAAAACCTTAAAAAGTTTGAAAAGCAACTGCAAGAACAGAGCAGGAAACGAAAGTCCTTGCAAAGGAAGATATGTCCTGATAGAACTGAGGCGGATGGCCAAAGCTCAGGAATACAGTCTTACGGCTCACAAGTTAGTGTATTTAAGGACAATCTAGATATAAACAACGAGGAAGAGGAAACTGAAAAGGGAAATCTTTTCAACAAACTTTCCTATTCACTGGATCGATCACGCCCAGAAACGTTCCGAGGAAATCCGGAAGGACAAAGTCGAAATGAAAGCCTGCGTCAAACACCGAACATTGTAAAAATTGACCATGCGGAGGAACGTGACCGCATTAGCTACAATAGTGAAAAGGAAAAACCCGATAGTGTGGAAAAATTAAGTACTGATGAAGATGATGATGATGATGATGATGACGATGACGATGACGATGACGATGACGATGACGATGACGATGACGACGATGACGAAAGTGAGGAAGAAAGCTCTGGGACTGAAGATGAAAGTGACGACGACGATGACAGTGATGATGACGATGATGATGATGATGATGATGATGCCACAGAAACAGGTCCACCATGGTTACGAGAAACTCCTGTTAGCGTCCGAACACATTACACAAGCAGTTTAAATGCAAGCAGCAGTAGTATCCCTACAATTGCCTCAGGGGCAAAGAGCATAGCAGAGTCCACAAGAACAAACACTGAGGGAAAAAGAAGCGTTGCGTCCAACATAAGCTCTGCTCCATCTTACATCATGAACGTGAATCAGTACCGCATGAAGAAACTGGCGGTCAAAAAAGAAAAAGAAATAGCTAGGCTTGGTGCAGAGAACACAGAATCGGAAATATCTCGGGGGTCAAGCCGTAATGACTCGGTAGCGAGTAGAGTTAGCATGCGCGAAAGAGGTTCAACGAGTCAGCAAAGTAAAGGTTCTTACGTGACCGTTAGGAACTGGACACGGTGGAGCAACTACAGTTCAGCAGGTTACAGCATCAGTGAAGGTCCTGGTACAAATCACAGGTTTAGAAAACGCAAAGAAATAACCAAGTTGAATGTGACAGCAAAGACTCCCAGGAAAAGATTGATGTCTCGCGTTTTGTTACAGCACGCTGCAAGCAAATCTCAGCCCAATCTTCGAACAACTAGTAAGCGTAATGTCACAGTTGCACTAGTCCCTAATACCTCTTCGGCGCCATCAGTAACTAGCTGTCAAATGGCTTCGCGACTGAGTACTCGATCAATAATAAAAGCGAAATCTACAGCCTGTGCAAAATCCGTTCCTGATCTAAATAAGGAAGTTGTAAATTCATTTTTTCTTATGGAAGGAGACCAAACTATTTCTACCACCAGGTTAGCTTACACAAGACAAAACACATCCCACGGCTGGACAAACCGTCGCAAGCGAGTTCTTAAACGTAAAGAGCGCCCAAATAGGAATGAAAGTCCTCTCAGCTCTACTTCGAGGATGCACTCAAGCATCAAGCCTTGCAGCAAAAGATGTTCTTCTAAAAATGAAAAACGTTCTGTTTTGTCAAGTGCATTAACTACGTCTTCCTCTAAGTCAGATGGAACACGTCGAAGTAGGGAGGCTCCTTCCAGCGCCTCTAGTGAATTTACTAAAACTTCGAAAAAGCCTGGGCTGGAACCTCTCAGGAAATATGCTGGTTACCAAAGCATCCACGACCTCTCATCAGGTCGAGACTCTTTGTATGCACCCGGTACACCTGTAAGTTTGATTCGTCTGCGAACTCCAAGCCTGCGCTCAGTCGTAACAGAATACAGCAGTTACTTGAGCTTGGCAGCCTCCAGTGTTAAATCAGCACGAATGAGTTCCAGATCAAGTCTATCAAGCACAGGTAAAAGGTTGAATTATTTAAAATAGAACTTTCCTTGACCAAAAATAGCCCAAAAATGGCTAAAGAAATGTGGAAGATTAGTGGATTGAGTGAATACTTTCGCGGTACTCTGCATAGCAACGACGTGAAATTACCAAATTTGAGTTTAACGACCCGTCCACATGTTTCTGGAATTTTTCCTCTGCTTTTCCGAATAGGGCTTGCGTCCACGCGTACATGTATCACAAAACAGAGAAAATGGCACCAACATACGATTTTGCACATGTTCAACAAGCAAAATCCTTGTGAAAAGCACTGGGCACTAGATAAGTGAAAAGGCTTCGAAAACGATTGGAATACGCTAGCTGTGGACGCGGATATTTTTGATTCCGAAAAAAAAAATTGCGGGTACAAAAATTTCCGGATACGTGTGGAGGGGCCTAAGACAACAACGCGAGCATAGAGATGTGAAGCTATTCTCTATTTTTACTCTGAAATCGCTCGTACGCAATTTCGTTTTAGGATACTTCACCTACGTTCTACAACGTCAACGCGAGATCCGGAAATCATCGTGGTCGGTCTTAGGGTTCCTGTTAACTGTAATGGATTTTTCTTTACTGTTCACGCACTGTACAAAACCGACAATTAACAGGCTTTGAAAAGTCGGTAACAGCAGATCCAGTGCAGTATAAACTTTT
The DNA here is from genome assembly GCF_036669925.1 of Montipora capricornis. Classification (NCBI taxonomy): domain Eukaryota; kingdom Metazoa; phylum Cnidaria; class Anthozoa; order Scleractinia; family Acroporidae; genus Montipora; species Montipora capricornis. Next base: position 51,625,056 of record NC_090885.1, read on the forward strand.
GCATCGATTAAGACAACTCGCATATCGACTCAATGCGTAAATTACCGATTTGTGTACACCTTTGGGCTAGGTCTTCGTAACTCTAATCTTTTCGAGTTGCAGAATCGTTCATCTCTTACGTGAAATATGGGGATGACGATTAATTAGAAGCAATAGAACTCTACCAGCTACATAAAGGAAACACAATGCACCCCGTTCTCTAAGGAATTAACATTTTTTCAACACAAAATTTATGACAACTTGTTTAAATTCACTCATATAATGGAAATGGAGACTTAAATAATTAACAGGCATTAAATATTTACCCATGGTGGTCAATCCTCATTTACGCTTTGTCTGGAGCCGTTTCTAGGATCCAAAATCACTCGAAAGTCAAACAAACTTTCACAATTTGGCTTTTTCCGCCGCGACCAGTCCTCGAGCCATGGAACCACCACAAGCTTCTGTTTCCTTAGGCAATACAATTACAGTTGAAGATGTCGAAAGTAACAATGGTAGGTAAAACCGTAGGTTACTTATTAAATGAAGTCTTTTAGCTAGCCTATTGAATAAAAAAAAGGAAAAATAAAGAGTGAATAAGAATATTTTTCAATAGAAAAGTGACAAAGACTTAGACACCTTTACATAGCTTCCTTAATTCCCTTCGGGTTATCATTGCATTAGCAGTTTCTAGTCTACATTGACACAAGTTCTTGAATGTTTTCGTTTGATTGTCAACTTATGATCTGTGTGTGTTTGTAGTTTTAAGTAAAAAAGTTAGTTTTTTTACTCATAAGCACGCTCTTCGCAATAAGGAACAAAAGTGATCTAGTCACACAGTTGACACAGAAACAGAAAAGACTGTTTCGACGCAAATCCCCAACACTACTAATTATGATCACTACTTGGCCATTACTTGTAGTACTTGATCGTACTTTTAAGGTACCTTTTCAACCGAAAATACGTTTATTGGCCTATTGATTGAAAGGCTGTGTGTACATTTTTTTTCAATATTTACAATCTGATTTTTGTGGAAAATAATTCCGTACGTAAGAACTGAGTAACATGAAGCCATGGCAACACAATTGCTACAACAGATGTCAAAATGCTATTAATTTACGTGCGCCACCTGCAAAGCTGAAAATCTGCCTGAAGACACGATTTCAATACTTTTAACACAGAAACAGTGCGAGGTTTAGAGAACAAAGTGTTGGTATAGATTTGCCAAGTCGTGTTTCTTGGAATGGAAAGAAATTATTTTTCTGCCCAAAACTATAGACATCTGATCTTGAGTATTGGAAATGTAATTGTAAAAAGATTTCATGTTTCGTACTATGCTTAAACTGTCACTGTAGTACTAAGTCGTTCCATGCCTACAAACGGAAAGTGATGCCAAAATATCTTATAAGTCTCTACAACGGAATAAATCGAACTAAGTAATCAAGCTAAGTCTGCGACTGACGAGTCTCGAGCGCGCTCGTAAGTTTAGTGATTTCAATGGCTAGGTTTTTTTCATGGTGTATTGCCTTTGTATGGAAATGTTCAGTTTACACAAATTGTTTCTGTCTTTTTGTTACTCTTTACATTGTTTTCAATAAAACAGAGTTGTAAAAGGAAATAATGAATTTTCTTGGGGATTTTAAACAAGCTTTCGATGAAAATGAAAAGGTTCGCGTTCGCTAAAGTTGAAAGTTAGCATTTCCTAAACAATGTGTGTGCCGGAGTGAATGCATTCCGTTATAATTTAATTACAATCTTAATCTTTTAACGCATTGTCTTACTCCAACTAAACGCAGATGGAGAAAGTACCGCAATTGGACCACAAGCCATTGATCAAATAAAAGAAGAAGAAACACAGCTAAAAAGATCACTTGAGAAAGACACCAAACCAGCTACAGAAAGATCACCATCAAAATCTTCATCTAAAATCGACAATCAAAACAAACGAAGTGATTCAGGAACAAGGACATCCTCGTCAAAAACCAAGAGAAGTCCCTCTGAGAATCAGGAGAAACAAAGCGACTCAGAACCCGAGCAAATCCAACTACCACCCATCAGACCACAAACGCGTATCAGCAGTGGTACAAAATCCCCTCATAATTCACCTACGGAGCCGGTTGTAACACCAAAAGGTAGGCCAAAGTGTGGATTAAGACATTTAAATTTGAAGCTTTCGGAGAAGAGAAAATTAACAAAAATAATAGACCGGGCACACGTGCAGTGCAATGCCGGTTTTTCTCTCAGCCTTCGTTTAAAGAAAGGGAAATTAATTAAGCGACAGCAGGGTAGATAACTTGTATATTTTACTTTCCAGATATCAAGAAAAAGAAAAAGGAGAAATTGAAGTTACCAAAGGGTTAGTACTTTTTGAAAGCCGCCAAAATCTCGAAAAAAATTTTTTTTCAACTACTGCCTCTCAATCCCTTCGGAATCAATGAACGCTTTTCAGTCAATAAATTTACTCGTGTACTAGTTTATGTTACATAGGCAGAGCTCCTTCATCTCCTATCATGACAAATTCCTGACAACCCAAAAGTCCTCAATCATGGTTCTGACGAAGGGATAATCTTCCGCGAAACGTCAGCTCGCAATTCTCTCTATCAATGGTCAAATTGCCTTTATCAACTCGTGTAATAAAAATAAATGTTCTTGTTTTACTACCCATCGACGCAACACTTGTGACCACAGTTTCGTACTTACAAAAATTTAAAAACATTCTGTGATTTTAGAAGCAGTCAGTTTGTTTGATAAGGTTTCGTCTTCTCTTACGTGCTAAAGAACAATCACACATGGTCTAAAATGTGATTTTGCAATTCCACGCACTTTGATAAAACTACAAAAAAAAAAATGAGATTGACTTACGCCAGTAGTCGTCTAATATATTCATGTTTGCATTTCAATTAATGGAATGAATTATAGCCGCCAGATAGCTAAGGCCAAACTAGTAAATGATACCGAAAAGATCGCTTTTTTCTGGATCTCTTTTTTCACAACTGCAGAACCTGCATCTCATGACTGCGCTCGGTAAAGGTGAACATAACCTCATTGGCTGATCCTCTAGAGACATCGTTCGTTAAAGACTAAATTTTGTGATAACGCACGCAAAGTCAAGCGGTAGGAAGGTAAAAACAAGCTATGAAAAGCGTTGATATGCGGAAGCAATCGCCTCATGTAGCATAAAGGTCGAGCCGAGGATCGATTTCCACCACTCTCTCGAGTCCGGTCTTCGTTCGCTTCTCCCCGAGCGCGAGCTCGAGCCTAAAGTCAGCCGCTGACATTTAAAACTGACCTTGAACTAAACATTGATCTGAAGTATGAAACGTGTTACGTTCTTATAGGATTCTTCTTTTAAGCCGTCTTCAGTTATGAACTGTCATTTATCAGGAGCGAGTAAGAAAACAGTTCTTAGCGTACTCAAAGTTTCAGACAAAACACACGTTTGCAGAATTACCTGAGTCAACAAATGATTACAGCTTTTTGTTTCGTTGCCTTTCACAAAAGAAAAAGATATACACATTTGGGATTTTGAAACCTCAACAGGCCACTGGTTGTCCAATGAAAGTCCAGTTGAACCGCACTCATTTGCAAGCCAATGTAATGGTGTCACTATGGAAACATAAGAAGACGCTTTGTTGAATGTAATCATTAACCTTTCACAAGTGAAACGAGCCTCTGCAAAATTCACGCCAAGTAAAAAACGGCTACTGAAGCTCTATGAGAAAAAGAAGCAGTTTTTGTTGCCCGCTTTAATGTAAAAACTCTGACTGTTTCTTCCTTCAAACTGTTGTTTACAAAGCTTTTTGTTGCAGTAATCATCGTTGCAAACATGAGTGAAGTGGCATGTGAGTGTGAATGGTTGTCTGAAGGACTTGTCAAGTGCCTTGACAATCTGGAATGGTTCCGTCCGCCGCTAACGTTTTTTTTTTTTGTCTTAACAGTCATTCAAGTAAATCATCCGCTTCCTAACTTTACAGAAGCTACGCGAGATACCGGGATGTAAGTTATGTCTGCTTTCATTACCAGTTTGGTTCATTGGTGTTTGCGTAAGTAAAATCCCCTTAGTACTAACGTTTGTGACGGGAGTTTAATTGATCTTGCTTTGTATTTCAACAGCGCTCGCTTGATTAAATTAGCAAAGCCTAAAGAATCGAAAGCAGTGTGGATGACGAGCTTTTGGTAAGTGATTGCATTTAATAAATGGCCCTGAAGGGTTTCCTTGAAGACCTTATTTACATCAGTATTTGTAACCGATATATATATATTTCTCGACAAAGAGTTAACTGGGCGACCTCTACCTAGAATGTTTTAATACGTTCTCTTGATAAAAATGATGTCATATTGCCTTAAAAACGTTTCACTGAGACAGTATTTCGTGGGGTGCTAATTGAGACAATCATCTACTGGCAAGCATTCATTCCATGTGGACGTTCTATTTTAGGCCGCTTGTGTGGGGAAACCAGGAGCCCATGAGACCCATATCAAGTGCTGCACTGTCGGCCAATGCGTCGGAGAGATTAATAGCCTTAGCAACGCCAAAAAAGGATTTCCAACTTGATCACCCAATCAAGTGCAACAGGTACTTAAACATAAACTCTAGTATCATGATGAGATTTTACAAAGACACTGATCTGCAACACCAGATATTTGAGAAATATCCATTGGGCTAAAGCAAACGTCAAGCAGAGGTTTACTTAAATTGAGGCTTGTGCCGCAGAAATAGCAAAGGTCTGGAAATAATCCCTAAAGGTTAATGGCAATCTTCTTCTGCGTCAGTAGTAAGTGTTTCCGGTTGTCGTTTCTCTTGTGAATTAACGTTTCAGCTGGCGTCTGAAAAACGGTTTTTGAAGCTATTCCAGAAAACCAAATCTGTACATTGGCCAATAGTTGTTTTAGGATCTATCTCTTTAATATCCAGTTTTGGCAATAATTCCAGACACTCCGGCTGTCAGCCAAAATCCGTAAAAGAACGCGCCGAAAGACGTTGATACAAAATTGAAAACAATATAGTCAACACTTGGTATTAAGCGTTTATGTTGGCGTACCAATCAAAAGCCTCCTAAATAATAGTGCGCTCCATTATATTAAGGATCAAATCTAATGAGAACTGTTAATGCCTTATGGGACTGTTTTGATTTCAGTCAAGTAGAAACCAACTTTTCGAACTCCCGAGGGAAATAGCATCGAAAGTGAAAAGAATTGAATTACTCCTGACTTACCGTGCTATGGTTTTTCAATCGCAATAACGCAGGCAAAACCTCTAAGATATAAGTCAATACCTTCGATTATGTATGTACTCTCACTGTACTGTTGCAGAATCTAAAACAATGCCATCGCTCGGCGTTAGCGCAGCTTTCTCGGATTCTTGTGATCAAGCTTTTAACGGAATTCGAAAAAAGGCGTTAAAATTTTGACGTCCTACCACAGGGGGCCCACACAATCGGATGTGTAGCCGATTGTTATTTTATAGTAAATGTACCGGATTTACCGTTTGCTTCATCCATAGCGATATATCGTTAACTATGTATGTAAATCAATGATAAATAAACGTTGAATTACCTTACCTGTGGTTTATATTCGTCCTTTTACCTCATAAGCGGTTTTTTGAGCGATTTTGAATGAAAGCAAACTCAAATTCATTCAAAATCGCTCAAAAAACCGCTTATGAGGTAAAAGGAGGAATATAAACCACAGGTAAGGTAATTCAACGTTTATTTATCATTGATTTACATACATAGTTAACGATATATCGCTATGGATGAAGCAAACGGTAAATCCAGTACATTTACTATAAAATAACAACCGGCTACACATGCGATTGTGTGGGCCCCCTTTGGTCCTACCGAAGCAAATTCAAGAGCAACAACTTTGTTCGAACAATCGAGAAGTTCGAAAAATCCTTATTCCACCTCATTTAACTTGATTATCACAGCTACCATTGATAAAACAAGGAGACACCATTTAGCAGTTTTTGCAGTGAGAAATACTAGCCCAAACTCATGTCTTTAGGAGAATGTTTGCATGATAAGAACACGTCAAGTATCACGCTGTCTATCACGCTTTGTAATACAGTAATTAGTAATATCTTTATCATTTGTTATTATAGAGGGGACAGAGATCGTAA
>NC_090885.1:51638655-51648655 GCF_036669925.1 Montipora capricornis
TGTTTCGCAATGTTTGACCCATTAGCACATGTTTTTACATTCCTAACGTGTTCTTTCTTGCGGGCTTCAAAACAACGGCCAGTTTCACCTATATAACACCAATCACAATCAGCGCAGGGTATTTTATAAACCACGTTGGGTTGGTATTCAATAGGTGGTCAAAATTTAGGAGAAAGGAATTCTTGTTGCAAAGTCTTGAGGGGCTTATTTACAAGTCGAATATCGTGCCTTCGAAGAAGTCTTGTTAGGGGTTGCGTAACACCATTGATGAAAGGAAGGACAGCAAAACCGTTAGGGTTCTCTTGAGTTATATAGGTGTTATATAGGTGAAACTGGCCGTTGCTTTGAAGCCCGCAAGAAAGAACACGTTAGGAATGTAAAAACATGTGCTAATGGGTCAAACATTGCGAAACATGCGTGGTCTTTCGGTCATCGCATTGATTTCAATCATTCTCGAGTTATCGACAAAGGCTCTTTTCGTATTAGAAAAACTCCAGAGGCCTGGCACACCTCTGTTACCAAGCATGCTGACAATAACTCTAAGCCGATTCCTAATCAGTACAGCATTCTTTTTTTCATACTTTTACTCTGTTCTTTTTATTACTTTTACTTTCGGCAGGAGGCAGTGTGGCCCAGTGGTTAGGGCGCTTGCCTTGAGATCCGGAGAACCCGGGTTCACAGACCACTCGTTGAATTTGATCCTGGTAGTCCCTGATTCAACTTCCCAGCTGCACTTGTAAATAGCCAACTGGTTTGCCTGCGGCCAGTTGGGATTCTAAACAGTTGTATCTGTTGTTTCGCTGATTTATTGGCCCTGAAAAGCCCCTATGGGGAGCGGTCAATTCCAGTATGTAATGTGTATGTATGTATCTCGCCTTTTCTGTATATATTTCACTAATTTACATTCAATGTTTTATCCGTGGAAGGCTGTAGATCGACAGCCGAAAGCTTATATTCCTTTTCAAAATTTTTAGCCAGAGAGCGTTTTTTATTGTATTTTAGTAAATAAAATTGTCCAACTTCGTGTCCGTTGTCGATCCAAATTTCAAAGTTCCATAGTTGCCGAGCCAAAAACCGATCCCGTTGCGCCGAGAAAGGGAAATCCATCCCCTAGGTCGAACGATTGAGAGAAATAGGCCGTGAAAACAACACGAATCAACGAAATTAAAACGAATAATTTGGCCTAGAGCGCTCTCGAAAGAACTAAAGGCGGCCGAAACCGCTTTCGAAGCAAGCGGCAAGCTCTTTATTTGCCCAAAAAAATCCCTAAAGAGTTTTAGTACTTAAAAAACTATCGCTTGTTTGAAATAATTTATTGTTACAAAAGATCATTTTGTTTGTGTTGCAAACGAATGTCCCAGTCTTGGTTTCAGAGATGATCTGACCACTCTTCATCCTTCCTTGTTTTCATCTGGGTCATTTCCGGCTTAAGAATATCAAAATAATCGGTTTGCCTTTGGCACTTCTTCAATGTATTGAATGATAGGAGTAGTCTCTCTATAGACACCTGAAAAACCGGGATTCGAACTCATGAGCTGCTTCCAACTGTGTGTTGGTAGAGCATTGCACCATCATTGCAGAGGTCATGGGTTCGAATCCCGTTGAAGCAGCCTGACTTTTTCAGCTGTCTATAGCGAGACAATTGCTTAAATTGTTGCGAGGATCACTCCTACATTTCGGAATTAGCACAATTGGCCAGGTGATTAAAATAGAGATTGTTAGGCTTTTATTGGTCGCTGTTCAGGATTGCAAGACACGTTATGGCGCTCCATATCAATATTCGCATTTTCCAGCTTCTGTAAATGGCACACTCGTAAGGTGTTTTCTTTCTTCCTTACCATACTTTGACGTCATCTGTTATCTAGTTGTTGAAAACACGCAAGGCAGCATTTAATGAGAAGTGAGTCAGGGATACTCGCCGGAAAAAATTCGGAGTCCTCGTTTGCAGGAGTCGAACCAATGATCTTCCGATGACTTGTTTGGAGATATAGAGGATATTACATGGCCGCGCGGAGATACGAAATTTCTCTTCGAGTGTTGAAGAATATTTCACGAGTGTGCGCAGCGAACTAGTTTAATAGTCTCGCTCCCACGGCGAGTCTCCTATAGCTCAATAGTGGGGCATTTGTACTTGTAATCGGAAGAAGTAGCAGTGCCAAAACGGGTAAATCTGTTTGGCGGCTGTATTCGCAGGCTAGACCGCGGAAAATGAGAAAGCTACAGAACAACTTGTAACGAATGGTAAACTTTGGGAAACTTTCAAACAACAAAGCGAGTGCATATGAGTGCCCCTGCTGAGTGTTCCTCACTTACAAGTGGAAAATTTTAGCACGTTAACAAAAAAATTAATGCTCTTGATGTTTACGGAACAAAAACAACGGTATGTATGTTTCTAGTTATAGACGTTTACTTAAAACCCTTTCACTCCTGTAAGGGTCACTGAGACTTATAGATTTTACTCTGTCTAACGCCAGACGATTTTACTAGTCAATGGGGAACTCCACAGGAGTGAAAGAGTCAAAAGCGAATGATACCAACAAATGTAGATTAGTAGTAAAAAGCCCATCAAACGTGAGGCGATACTAGATTCGCGTGGAACGCTAACAGGCAGAACGTGAAACGGCACGTTGCAGCCGTTATTATACCATGAAAACTCCCTCCTATTGCTTATCCCTTTATCCTGCAGAACTTGTGCGATAGCCCAGGTTTTGGTTAACAGGCAAGAAATGCACCAAGCTCAAATCAAGTGTTCCCATCATTTAAATCTCTGGGAGATACACACAGAAGGAAATATTTCTAAGATCTGTCGCGATGGATGGGCTCCCTCTTAGGCCCCGTCCACACGTATCCGGCGAATTCGTTGGCGAATCCGGAACTTTTTTAATACGCTCTTCAGAGTGGATATTTTTGAATCCGATAAGAACCGGAACTGTGTGGACACCAAATCCGGAAATTTTTTCCTCCGGATGACGTAACATTATCGAGCCCAGTTCCTTACCGTAAAATCAATTCTCAAGATGGCGGCCGAGGGCTTCATGGCGCATACTCTGTTATCTCTGCTTCCTTGAGTAGTCCTGAGTACTAGAGTGAATCCGGATACATTTCGGATACGTGTGGACGGGAAAATCGGGAAAATTCGATTTGAATATGGATGAAAATATTTTTGAATCCGGATAGAAAAAGTTGCGGATTCAAAAATATCCGGATAGGTGTGGACGGGGCCTTCAAAACAAAGTAGTGTAACATCTTCTGACTTGTTGGCAAAAAGGTGCATCAAGGGTTACAAAACAAACAGAAAGTAAGAATTAAACATTCGTAATTTTTTGAGTGGCATTATTTTTTGCTCAGTTCAGTTTCCTGTTCATTACTAACATATTTAAGATATCGACTAAAGTCTTGTTTTGATCGTAAAATGGCTTCGCATTTCCTTTTCAGCTGCTTGGGTGTATGCTGATAATAATTTCTCTTGTCCCTTGCCATATCCTGCAGTGTATACAACGAAAACAATAGTTAAAGCAAACAGTACTCTCTCTCCATTGCACACCACGTACGGTGTATACAAAATATAATACGGAACAGGCAATCCACAGTACAAGTAAAAGGTGTCCCAATAATAAAAAAAGGTTGCACCAAGGGGACGCGTGGATCTTCAAAGAAATGTTACAGCTGTATATCATTTTCTGAATGGCACGTGTTACTGTTCACGAGCGTACCGAAAGTATTCATTTTACAACCCAAACAAAACGTCTACATGAACCTCAACATTAAATTCTGCTCCGTAATTACGATTCACGAAACCTTATTTCTTAAAAATACTCCAATTATGTACTGGGCGATTCCATATAAACTTGACAGAAAAACGGAAAAAGAGAAAAGCGCGTGGTCGAAAATTTGAGTAGCTTACAGCGTATAACAAAAGATGCAAAAGTCATGGATATTAATTGGCTTGTTAGCGCACACGCCACATGCATGAGCAAACAATGTGAAAATTTATTCATGATACAAGTGAGATAGTTCATACATGTACTGTATAAAAGATTGAGTTGTTCTGCCCATATGAGGTTTTCTGTCAGCAGGAAAAGGAAGAGGCCATGTTTGATTCCTTTATAACATTTTATACAGAACAGTTTTTCAGGTCTCATCAAAACTTCGTTATCATTTTCGCTTTTCCTCCACGTACACGTATCTTTCAGGTCTAGTTCTTGAAAGCCTGGCAACTTTATCCAGTGGCTGAGAAACTATCTTGAGTATTAAGTGTTACTTTAAGTTAAATGTTGGCTGTTAGGTTTCCTTACAGGCTTTTACTTAGGACGCTTTCCATTTGACAGAACTGACCGGCCACACCAGGCATTTGGAAGGACTACAGTGTAACTCTACAAAGCCTGCAAAGTAACTCGTTTTGAGGACAATATATACTCCTTCAGAAGAATGTGAAGGATTATCTTGCAAGTGTTCCTTCAAATTGTTGCATTTTCTTTGCTAACTGACAGGTCTGGCCGGCCAGTCCTCGACTAAAGGAAAGCGTCCTTAGATGTGATAAGAGTATGCATATTCATGACTGTCCCTTTGCGGCTTGTTAGAGCCAATGGAAAAGTTGGTACAAATAGAATGCATTCATATAATGCCATGGTGGCGATTATTGTAGTGCGTAAACAAGGAAGTGGCAGCTGTGTTAGATTCCCAAACAGATCTTTCGTAACTTGAACACTTTGTATGCGGACATTGTCCCCTTTTTTTTTGGTTAGAAAACTTAACTACTCAGGCACGGTGCCTTTTTGTATTTTAAAATTCAGTTTCTATCATCCTATTAACATTTTTTACATGGCCCCGTATGCTGTATTGGCTTTTAAACCCACCGTGTTTAAATAAAAGAATCTGATGTTGTTGTTAAAAATATTGGTGTCCTGTAGGGGTTTAATTAAAAAGTTTCCTACCTGGGAGGGATAAAGTTATCTGGCCATTGAACAACTGAGGCCAGGCCTACATTTTAAACTATGATATCATTGCACTGTGTTAATTTCCTTATTCACCTTATAGTTATTCCCATGGTCTTGAATTAGTCCCAACACAAATTGTGCTTCCCCAGGAGGTATATGTCTCTCCTTTTTCACTTCATTAGCTGCCATCTCCTCAAATTCTATTATAAAATATAATGTTATAAACAATGTCATGCTTTCTATTCTAGAAATTTCAATAGACCAACAAAATAAATTACTAATTCATTGGACCGATCCAAAATAGAGAATGATTTTTAGTGTTGACATTATTCAATAATTGACAGTCATGTTAAATGAAGTAGTACCTTTGTAATGTCATGTTTAATCATGAAATTCCAGGTCTCTCCATTCTTTTTGTCATTGTTACAAAAAATTTACTTACAATTTTTTACGGTAAAATAATCAAACTTAATATTGTGGCTGGACAAACAATTTTTAATAAATTCAGTTTCCTTTTGTGCACAAAACATCTTGCTCATTGATTGAGTACAGTCCAGATTGATTTGTGACATCACTTTGACAAGGGATCAACTTGTTCAGTGGGTTGAGTTTAAAATTCAGCTGCAGGCTGTTACTTTCCAACTTTAGTAACCTGTGTTTTAAAATGACTACAGGTACATGTACATTGTAATGTTAATCAAAACAGTTACCTGAATTACTGAAGAAAGCTATTATTTTTCACAATACATGTAGCTGTACCCTGCCTATAGGATTTGGAGTCATGGGATACTCTGTACCAAGACTTGCATATTTATGGAGTTAACTGGAAACATTGTACACTCACTTAAAAGGTAATACCATCAAGCTTTTTGAAGAAAAAAAAAACAGCAACAACAATTGGACAAGAACTATCATTGTTGTGCCCAACTTAGGCTAACCTCATTTTTTTAAGAAAATGAAAGAACATTACTATGTTTTAAATAATAATGGTCTTAACTACATGTGCGTGCACTAGCAACTGTTTCTTGTCTATCCTTACCTTTTATCACAGCTGTTGGCTCTTTATCTATTTCCATATGCTCAACTTCTTGAAGCTTTTCATCCTGAGATACATGTACATGATAACAATTCACCAATATTAATTTTGAAGAATATTCCTTACAATAGACACGTAATCTTACTGTTACATGTACTCCTTCTACAGTGTAAAAGTGCACAATGTCTTTGTGGAGTCAATATGTTGAAGCATAACTGATTGTACAAAAAATGAAATTTCATTATTATTGCTGCATGATCAACAATCCATGCAGTGAAGATGATTAAGTTAAATTAAACAGTAACTTAAATTATTTGAGGACATCATGAATAGCTTATAAAAGCACTATTATTGCACTCCATTTGGTTGTCAATTTGAAAAAAATAGCAAAATGTTTCCTGAGTTGAGAGAGAATTTGCTACATGTAGGTGCCAACTTGTCTTATTCAAACCTGTAAAGCAATTATTTATTATGATCATCTACACAATGTAAACACAGCTATACAAAGCTGTTAATAGAAACTGACCTTTTTGTTTCTCTTTGGAAGTGGAAGTGCTGCATTGGCATCATATGCCAAACCAAGACTACGGAGATTCTGCTTCACAGTTTTCTTTCTGTCCCAGTTTTTTTGCAAAGTTTGACTTTCAAAGAAATAGGAAAAAAACAGTAACTATGGGTACATATTTGCAAACAAAGATATTGGAATGTTAAATAAGGGAATTCAAGGTCCTCATCATTGTACCAGGTGTTTACTTACTGTACATGTCTGGCACTTGGACAGGATTGTTAAAATACTCCATGATCACAAGGCAGTTCAAAATAATCATGTTTTTGTTTGAAATTTTGGATTTTTTAACCTTCTCATGCATCTGTTAATCATGGTTTCACTGATCTACATGTAATGTTGCCGAGATTGATACAGAGTGCCAGTCACTGAGTTTTAAAAAATTCTGTGGGGTTGCTGTATGCGAAGACAAATAGGCTCACTCTACATGTACAGTATCTTTAGTTACCAGTACTTCTTTTACCAATCTCGCAACTGCTGGTTTGCAGGAACACTACATGTACATGTACTTATAGTCACTCAGTCTTAGTTACAGACTGTATTCATGCACTTTTAGAAAGCAGGCCCAAGGAAGCAGTTGGAATGCAGACAGATACCGGTACATGTAAATTCTGAAAGGCTGTGTCTATATGCCCAGATTAGCCAGAAAGCATTTTAAAAAATTTCTGTGTCCAGCAGTCCTACAATTTTTTCAATTTCTTGTCAATCTTCATGAAATATTAGATTTATTCATTGATAATTTTATCTTTTTTTTAGACCGCTAGGAAGTTGTTGATTACAGCAGTCAATCTGTTGAATCCATTAATTTCTTTGACTGCTTGGAACTCTACACAAATCTCTCAATCATCACTCACTCCAATAACTACTTACCACTCAAACAACAGCTCAAGCTACAGCTGTATTGGCTAACTGCTTTAGACATAAATACCCCGGTATTGTTTACCAGCACTATTTAGAATGGGTACTTTTAAAACATGCAAGTCATATGTAGCGATTTGAAAACATTGACTGGCTGCCAGTCATTTAGACACTTCCATTCTGAAATAGACGTAGCTCCTATTGTATCAAACCATTTAATGGTGGGTGTCCACAAAAATTGAACAAGCTCAGAAATCGATATACAGTAAAAAGAGAAAATTCTGTGAGTAAAGTGCATTGACTTAACCTTTTTTCACTGTGTTTACAAAAAAAAAAAAAAAAAAAAAACTGCACTGATCTCAGCCAACCAGAATCAAGTAATTTTGTCATGTACAGTACATATTATAATACACCGGTATCATTAGAAAGCTTATCACTGAGAGACTTACCGCAAGTTTATAAAAACAAGTACCGGTAAACAAGACAGGCATCTTGCAGTTGAAATTATCCTTGGGTGCAAAATGTGTTTCAAATTTCTCAAGAATAACATAACTGGAAGTCTAGACAAAGAGTTCTTGAACTCATATAATTATTGAAAACAGACCACTGTGAATTTATGCAAATTTCCTCATGTTTACTTTTCATGGGAAGAAATTGACACCTGCCTCAGATGATTGGGAAGTTGTGTAAAATTCAATGTCGTTTTTGCATGTGATAAACAGAATTTTTCAGGCGGAACTGTAGTCAATTTGAGCTTGACGACGCGAGATTTACAACCGTTCACAATCTACCCAAGAAACCAATAATTATGATTAAAACAATAATGTTAAGAATTATCACCCAGGCATTGAGACTGTGCCAGAAAGGAACACTGACTTGCATACTGTGACTTATTGGCCATTGCTTCATACAATGTACCTTACAACGGCAACTCTCAACTGTTGAACCCAAGCAAACCCAGCACACCCATTTTGTCAGAGGTCAACCATCATTCCCAGTAAAGCCAATGCTGTTTGAAATCAAAATTGATAATCACAAAAAATCTGGAAATCGATTTTGGAGCGATTGCAGAATACCCAGCCCACCAAATGTCCTACTTAAAAAAGTTGCCACCATGGTCCGCAGTCCAGTAGTCGTAGAATGAAAAGTGTTAAAGGGAAAGAAGTGAAATGAACTGTCACAGCGGTCCACAGTCCCATAGTCGTTGAATGAAAACTGTTAAAGGCCAAGCAGTAAAATGAACAGCCACCGTGGTCCGCAGTCCTAAAGTTGATGAGTGAAAAGTGTTTAAGGGCAAGCAGTAAAATGAATTGCCACTGCGGTCCGCAGTCCCATAGTTGATAGTGGTGTAACGATTAATCGAATTAACGTTTGCAATTCGTGCAGTCCTTCGTACTCCATTTTGCATTGCTTGGTAAAACTGTTGCCCTTTTACCACCCCTTGAGAATTTCCAAATAAGGCAAACCATGTGCGACACGCTCATTGTCACATTCTCAAACATGGAGACGAATGACGAAGCGATTGTGAATCCACCTGCATCTTTTATGTCCTCTGTGTGGAAATATTATGGTATTCCGGCTAAAGACGGTACAACACACAAGTCTAAAACTATCTGCAAAATTGGGGCTGGACAATCTGCGAGCCATGCTAATTTCGCATTGAAGTCTAAGCACCCATTTCAAACGGTGCTGATAAACACTTGTTAAGTCTAAGTACCCATTTTAAAAAGGTTAGCTTTCAATAACTGTGTGACTCGCATGTTGACTCACATGGCTCTCCATGTTGTCTCGCATGATTCGCAGTCATGGCTCACATGGCTCGTAGCCATGGCTCGCATGACTTGCTGGCTGGCACATTGTCCTAACTCTGCAAAATTTGCTCAGCAACTTTCAAGTATTGTACACACTTAAAACGTCAACACAGCATTGATGAAAAGTCTGAAGTGTCGGACTCAAAGACGGGAAAACTTCACCAGGTGCAAAAAACAATTACTGGAACAGGACAGTTAAAAATTCAAGATGTTATGAAGAATAAGTTGCTGCGGTCTGGCAACAGGGCAATGGCGATCACGAAGTCTTTCGGAGTTTTCATTGTAAAGGACATGAGGCCCTACTCAGTTGTGTTTCATGTTGTAAGAACATTACTATTTTGCATAGTCGAATCAAAATAATCGAAATCGAAAGCCTACACTGTATAATTGAAGTTGAATTGAATCACAAGGAATATGAATAGGTGGCAGTGGCGGTTTTTTAAAGTAAGATATTTAGTGGACGTGGAAGCAGCCAAGTTAAACATGACTGGGGGACTGCGGTGGCAGTTATTTAAGGAAGACATTTAGTGGACGCGTAAGCAGCAATGTTAAACACGACTGCAGGACCGCGATGGCAGCTTTTTTAAGTAGGACATTTAGTGGGCCGGGTATTCTGCAATCTAGCCTCGATTTTTATCGATTTCCGATATCAATCGATTGATCCATATCAATTTATATCGATTAAAATCGATTTTTATCGAGTATCGGAATTATCGATGTGCTACGTCCTAGCCTCAGTTGTCCGAAGGGTGGATAGCGCTAAGCAATGAATAAATCACCGTCCACTGGATAA
>NC_090885.1:51651155-51653655 GCF_036669925.1 Montipora capricornis
AACTAGCCTGCGTGGCAGGCCGTAGAAAGGAGCGCCGGAGTGTTGGGAGGGAGGCCGGAGGGATGGCCTGCAAGGACACTGTTGTTTTCTTCATTCCGCCTCCTAATTAAATATGCAAAATCCACTCAACTGTGGAATGTCTGGCTGTTAAAATTATCCAATCAGAATCACGTTGCTTTTTTGGCGGCAAATTCTGTATCTGTTTCTGGTTTCTGTATTTCTTGTTTTCATTTTTTGTGCGAGAAAATGAAATAATTTGAATATCTTTGGAGGATGGAAAAAGGGAAAAGAGGCCGGCCCAAGAAAGAAAACAATTGTAACGATGTTTGTAGAGTTTGCCAGGCGAATCTGAAGGTGACATATGGGAACTGTGTGGCGAAATCGTGTGTAAATATATTTAAACTGTCGGCGAGAAAAGAAATATTCAAAGTTTTTTTGAGCGAATCTCTGAAGAACGTTGGGATAACAGTGATTGCTTCTCACAACGAGTCGCAAGTGGCCTGCAATGCCTGTTATCGGAAGATCAAGAACTTGTGTGAACTTTTCCCATTCATAACTACACGTTTAGCGCAGAAGAGAGAAGAAAAGGAGAATTCCGAAGGTGCGAAGAGAAAATTACTCGACGTTTTGTCGCCTGCAGCATGCAGCAGTCCTCCTAATCGAAAAAGTGTAAAAACTAATTCTCCTGAAACAAAAAGAAACGAAAAAGTAATGGAAGCGTCCAATGTGAATTTGATTTTCTAGAATAAATATAAGGCAAATAGAATTCACAATAGGTTGATTGGAATTCTCCTCAAACAAAAGATTGTTATGTGCAGCAAAGACATTTTTCAGAATTTATAAAAACAGCTGAAAATTAAAATATACAATCCCTCACCTTAAACCGGTCCATGTTTCAACTGTATGCAACTCATCCACAACACAAGCCACTAAACTGCTACTGAAAGTGGTGTCTTTCTTCAGTGATTGAAGAAGTCGCTTATCTGTGGCACTTTCCGCTGATGCATAGACAACATTAAAATTCCCTCCTTCGATGTCTTCCAAATTACCTAGCTTCTGAGCCAAATTACAAGCAGTCAAATTCATGGCTTCGACTTCCATAACCTGTTCGTTAATGATACTGACAAGAGGCGTTATGACTAACAAAGAAGCATAATTTCCTGCTCTTTTCGCAAGCAACACAAGAAGCTGAAAAATTAGACTCTTTCCATAGCCTGTTGGTAAAACGGCTAAAAGATCCTTTTTCTCAAACAAATGTCTGATCACCGTCTTTTGCTCTGCTTTTAGCATGAATTTGATTCCATTTTCTTCCAAAGATCGTATTGTTCAGCAACAGTTCAAATTGAGTAATGTTCCATGTTTTTACTGTGGTGGCGTTGTAAACAGATCTCTGTGAAATTGTAGAATGATCAGATGACTAAATCACAGTATGAAATAAAGCGAATTCGGATAGTTTGTGTTTTTGCTATGATTCATTAAATTAATACGATGAGCAGCCCAACTTCAATAGTTTCAACATGAGGGTGATCACTGTTCAATCTCCCATCCAAGCGCTAACTCCATCCAACAGGGCTTAACTTCAGTGGACCAACGGGAATCAACGGGTTTTCCCTTGGGCTCCATTGGGGGTGTCATAAAAACTCAGACCTCAGACCCCCGAAAAAGTCACAAAGTCAGACCCCCTGGTGTACTGAAAACTCAGACCCGCGAAAAACTCAGATCCTTGACCTGTGTATCAAAAACTCGGATCCCCATGTGTCTCAAAAACTCAGAACCTGTTATTCTACATGTATGTGTAATTTTCGTGACTTCATGCCATTGTGTAGTACACTGTACATGTACAGTTAAGATATATTCTGTTATATGTCAATGATGGCTACATGTAGCCTCATTGTCAAGCATTTGTACACATTTGGCCATGACAACATCATGCAACAGCGGCCGGATATTCTTAAAATGAAAAATTAACCGGCAATAGCCTTCAATAGCATGAAGGCAGTGTTCAACAAACGTTGATAATAATATCTCCCTGCAAAATTTCGTAAATGCATGTACATGTATTTCAATCCAAAGATGTACATTGTATTTCAATCTACTGTAAATACGGTCCAAGACCCTGTCTCAGCAACGTTCAGATTGGTAGTGAGTGTATAGAGCAGAGCAATACTGTACACAATCTACAAGGTGTTTTGTACGATCAAACTCTATCTTACGGGGAACATGTAAGCAAATTATGCAAATCATCTCATTACCGCCTTAGAAATATTAGTAAGATTAGAAAATACATGTACACTGTATCTAGATGAAAATTCTACCTAGACGTTAGTCCATGCATTTGTTTCATCAAAGCTGGACTATAGTATTGTAATGCTTTACTTATTGGACTTCCAAAATACCAAATAGACAGACTTCAGTCAGTACTACAAATGTACATGTACGTGTAAATACTGCGACTCGTATTATAACTTTTTCTTGCAAATATGATCGTATAACTGCTGTT
>NC_090885.1:51658655-51671155 GCF_036669925.1 Montipora capricornis
CCCGCTTCAGTTGAGCAAGGGCAACCCACTTTTTTCTTCTCTTTCTTTTCTACATGTATGGAGTAAACTTGAAATACCACGCCAGTCCGATAGTGTCGCAGACTGTTTACAACCCGTGTGATTGTTGAGTATGCTTCGATAATACGGCCACAGAATAATTATCTCCTCCGCAATGGCACAGATTAGTGTTGTGCGTTGTGATTTTTTCCCAATTTCAGCTACTGGATTTGAAACAGGGCTAAACTCGCTCTGTTTTCTGCATTACTCCCGAACAACATTCTCCGAGCAACTTTGGCAGGCTTTTCTTTTATTCGTATTCCCAGTTGCGTTTGTGCCATTAGTCTGTCAACAAAATTAATCAGTCAGCTCATTAAATTCTTGATTCCTTTGACTCTATTCTTGACTCGATTCTTGATTGTCGTTCCTCAATCCTCAATCCTCGATCCTCGCGAGAATCGAGGATGGAGGATTGAGTCTTGAAAGAGACTGTCAATTTGTATGGTACTGTAAATCTGGCATTGTGTTATTTTTATTGTCCAAAATTTTTAGTGGAAAAGAAACAACACAAACAAGGTGCACAAACAATAACATCAACCCGGTGTCGCCAATACATCATGAATGCATCCGCATTGCCATCTCACTTGGGTAAATTGGCAGCCATGGACAGCTGTTTTGGCCTTTTTGGGCTTCATCAGCATG
This sequence comes from Montipora capricornis, assembly GCF_036669925.1. Taxonomy (NCBI): domain Eukaryota; kingdom Metazoa; phylum Cnidaria; class Anthozoa; order Scleractinia; family Acroporidae; genus Montipora; species Montipora capricornis. The sequence goes on from NC_090885.1 coordinate 51,659,355, forward strand.
GCATCTCTTTTGGTGATCGACCGTCCCACACACTTACCGTTGGAGAATGGCTGTGCTGTTCCCAACCCAGCTTGTCAGAAAGATGATTCTGAATACTTGAGTAATGAATTAATTTTACTGTTTCATTAAAAAAAGGATTTTAAATCTACATTGTAATAAATACACATTGTTCATTGCTGCAATGAATGAGGTGCATTGCCTAGTTTATTTGTATGCATAAATTTATGTTAAAGTCACTTTAACCGTGACAAGAGTCGTGTACTGTACTTTACCCAACCCAGCTGCCATCTCCTGCTGGAGGAATCTCAGAACCAATTGATCGCAATGCCTTGTTTAACAATATTTTCATTTCTGAACAACAACACAAAGTACATGTACATGTATCTTTAATGGCAGCTGGTCAAGCGCTGTGGCTCTGCAGAAGTTTTGGTTTTTTATGGCTCTCTTGCATTCTTACTCATGGAATTTCATCGCCAAGGTGACTTTTGTGAGTTTAGCGAGGGGTCAATTTTTCCTGGTGTTATTTTGGATTGTTCTTGTCATCAATTCGCGCCATGTTGCGAATCATCCCTACGATGCCTTCATCTCACAAAATGGCAAACACAACTACACACTACCATAAGGGTCAAAAGGTCTGCTTTTGCTACTGCCTTTTATAGCAATTCTACTTTGACTTTTAGACCTGTGATTCAGCTCATTCATGGCATAGAGACCAACACTGGACCTGATAGCTACTGGAACCAGTGGTGTATAAAAGAAGAAGACAAACGATGGCAATGTTAAGATAGCTCATATTAATGTGCATTCTCTGAAAAACAAGCAATATTTTCACTGTCAAGATAGCCAGGGATTTAGCCTGCGCGCAACGCTGGTGTCCTTGTAACACCTCAGGGATTAGGAAACAATGCTATTCAAGTTCCCAGGGAACTCATTTGCCTATTCATGCAAACCTTCTCTGGTTTTCGGTCTCTTTCACCAAATTACGCCGTTCTGGTCCAGTGTGAAATTATTTGCTTTGAACTTTGAATCTCGCGTCGCCGAAGCTGCAGCACTTCATCATGGCCGTTCCCGCGGAACCTAATGGTGAAGCTTTGGCTAACTGCATACAAGTTCAGGGCCCAGGACAAGGACAGCCGCTAGTACAGGACCAGTAGGTTCAAGCTCAAAAAACAACAACTTCAGCCCAAGCACAACAATCTCAAGCGCCACCAGGCGCCGTGGCTGCCCAAGTTCAGGTTGGTGAGGTTGTGTTTTTCACTCTCATGGCCCAGGCCCTTAGTTTACATGTCTACCGCGTGCTTTGCCAAGTTTTGCCATTTACATGTATGTGTCACTCTGTGGTGTCGCCCCGCTCGTTTCTGTCTGTAGTTGTTTGGTTTTCGCTATTGCATCCACTTTGCCCCCTTTGTGTGTTCGATCTCAGAAATAGTTTGGTCGTGTGTTCGACCTGAGAAAGAGTTTGGTCGTGTGGTCGACCTGAGAAAGAATTTGGTCGTGTGTCCGACCTGAGAAAGAGTTTGGCCGTGTGTTCGACCTGAGAAAGAGTTTGATCATGTGTTTTCTGAGCAAGAGTTTGGTCGTGTGTTCGACCTAAGAAAGAGTTTGGTCGTGTGTTCGACCTGAGAAAGGGTTTGGTCTTGTGTTCGACCTGAGGAAGAGTTTGGTCGTGTGTTTGACCTTTGAAAGAGTTTGGTTGTGTGTTCAACCTTAGAAAGAGTTTGGTTGTGTGTTCAACCTTAGAAAGAGCTTGGTTGTGTGTTCGACCTGAGAAATAGTTTGGTCGTGTGTTCGACCTGAGAAAATAGTTTGGTCGTGTGTTCGACCTTAGAGAGAGTTTAGTTGTGTGTTCGACCTGAGGAAGAGTTTGGTCGTGTGTTCGACTTTAGAAAGAGTTTGGTTGTGTGTTTGACCTGGGAAAGAGTCTGGTCGTGGGTGCGACCTGAAAAAGAGTCTGGGCCTCTGTTTGACCAGAAAAAGAGTTTGGTCCTGCTTTCCACCTGAGAAAGAGTTTGGTTGTGTGTTCAACTTGAAAAAGAGTTTGGTTGTGTGTTCGACCTGAGAGAGAGTTGGGTGGTGTGTTAACTTTACAAAGAATGGGGTAACCTGTTTGGCGTGAAGTTCAGTTGTGTTTCCATACGGCTTCATACGAGTTTTTTCGTGTGTTTGGTCCGTGCTTATTGTTTAAAAGAGAATTATTGGAGCTTTCTCTCATGTAATTTTTACGTTCACTTTCTTGCCTTTTCTTCAGGAGAGCGCTGGAGACGACTTAGCCTCCTTAAAAAAAGAGCTTACGGCTATCAGCCAGTTACACAACGCTGGATCTGTTGATTCAGCTTTGTCTCTTCTACGTCAGCATTTGGCGCATGCATCAGGAATTTGCGGCCTTCGCAGCTCTTTAGCAATTGGTTGACGTCGCCAGGGACAAATTAGACGAAAGAGCGTCCAGATTTAGTACTGTCCTGCGGCAAACCCGACCTCTGTTGCTTGATCCCTCATTTTAGCCGTTGCTTCTCAAATTGGTAGGGGATAAAGAAGAGGTGGCGATAGCCAAGGAAATTCAAAAGGCTCTCAAGCACCCGCTGCCCTATTAATAACTGCCTAGAGGTGAAAGGCCATGATTTTATCCGTATCCACGTCGCCAGCACCCTGTGTGCTTCTCTTGTGGCAAGCGAGGCCGCTTTGCAAGGTCTTGTAACTCTCAATCTAGGGGCAGTTCCGGCCACCGTAAACAAAATTAGGAGAGTTACACCCAGATTTTGTTAATATGTGGCGTTATTTAAATGTGTTTCATGCAACTCATATCTTCCCGTTTTTTGTTCGTTTCTTTTTATTATTATTATTATTATTATTATTATTGTTATTATTATTATTTTTATTTGTAGTCAGACTTACTTCTTTCCCCTCCCACTCCTTGCCATACCAGAAGGGAATTCTAAACCATTCCCTATAACCTGTTTCAGGACGGGTTCCTGGTCTGGCCAGGCTGGCGGGTGTTGCCCTCCCTTTTCTTTTCCTATGTTCTTTTTATTTGGGGTCTACCTTTGCATAGATCGTCGGTCCCTTTTTTTTTCCAGCCTTTTTTATCCTAGATCAAGCCCCCCTATTCCTTTGCGGACAAACTTAATAGTCTTAAGCACTGCCATCGCGAAGTTGTTTGCTGTGATTGGGAGGGTCATCCCACCAGCTGGGCCGGACCTCTTCCTTAGAGACTGCTATCTCTTCCGTTCCACCAACAAGAAAGGCGCTGAATCAAACAAACCATACAAAGTCATGTACATTGGCTCTGCGATTGCTAATCGCCTATCCATCCACTTGGCTACACTCAGAATACATGTACATGAAGGGGAAACTATGCACCGCTTCCGTAGCGGGTGTTCGATAACTATGTCTCTCATAGGTGTTTCCCCAGGAAATGTAGCTTGGCATGTGGGGTGGAAATCCCTCCAGATGACCGAATACTACATGCAAACAGGAACGGTCATGAAGATGTCCCACGCTGCTTCGGCCTTGGTTGACAGCGCTTCAACGGTTGCAGGGGATCCTTCTGCGGCAATTTCATTGACAAATCTGTTTCGCGTCACAAATGAATTGCGAGGTTTTTCTCTCGCTTTTCCTTGCAAGGTTATATGATCTTGAGAGGAGTTATTTATTTTCTGAGTTTTGTGGAGAGTATTATTAAAATCCTTGTTGCGGTGTGTCTTTTGTTTCCCGTTTCGATTGCTTTAGAGCGGAAGGCGGTGACAAAATCTCGCTTCCCATAACTTAGTATCGTGACAGCAGTCAGTGGTTGTATTGACAGTGAAAATGGTATACTATTTTCACTGTCAAAATAGTCACAGATTTAGCCTGCATGCAACACAGGGATTAGGAGACAATGCTATTCAAGTCCCCAGGGAGCTCATTTGCCTATTTATGCAAACCTTCTCTGGTTTTGGGTCTCTTTCGCCAAGTTACGCCATTCTGGTCCAGTGTGGAATGTTTTGCCCCTCCCACCTCCCCTTTGGCGATGCGTGCATCTTTCCCGTATCTCTGTCTTACGACCCTCTGCCTTTGCAAAATCTCGCTTCCCATAACTTAGTATCGCGAAGGCAGTCAGTGGTTGTATTGACAGTGAAAATGGTATACAATCGAAAAAAGATGAATAAAAATAAACATTTTGTTATTAAAAAAAAATTATACACATACATGCCACCTTTAGGGAGTGAAGCAAAGGACCTAAGTTACATTGTATGTACGTGACTGAAGAAAACGGTTTTTTGTCTTAAAAATAATGTCTGCGCATTACGTCTGACCACAGTAGGCTTTGGCCGGACATGAGTAAAGTAATTTTTGTTCTGCCAATGTCTGACGACTGACTGTTATTTGCAGCCCTGTACAGTACTTAACATGCATGTACATACATGTATAATGTTACAGCACTATATGCTCACCATTCCTGTCACCTCACACCATAATTACAAATTAGTCAGCTTAAAGATTTTTTGTCACTTGAAAATGATGTCATGGTGAAATCGAAATGTTGTGTAAATTTCGCTAATTTGTATTGTTAAATGCTTATCTAAATCTAAGGCTTCGTAGCAGCACAAAGTAGGATATTGCTTTAAAGTTAATACTTTGTTATAATATTTATTGCATGTTTTCATTTTATGATGTCTCATCCGAAACATGACTTGTATTGTCTTTATTAAAAAATGAACTTCAAAAACATCGTGTAGTTCATCAAAGCATTATCTAAATCTATTCTAATTCGAATTTTTTATCTACCAAAAGTAGACAAAATTTAGCTTCAAAAGATGACTCACGAGAGAAAAATTCAGGCAAGCCCAAGGCAATTGTAAATACTGTACTTTCTTTAAAAAAGCAAAAGTGTGTACAATACAGTCATGTAAATTGCAATGTGCCAATACATGCAAACACTGAAAGCCGAGTAAAGGTAAGGCCAATTATTGTATATTAAAGAATTCAGTGAGACATAGATGTGGGAAAAGTTTTTCTCTTGACACACATGTAGCACTTCATCTTTTGGATGAAGCCATGGCCACTCCACGGATGCCATTACACACAGCTTCATCTCTGTTGAGGAAAGCCAACACTCCATCTCCACTGCGTCAACCACCTCAACCATCTATCGGTCTGTGTTTACATTAATTTTGTTAAAATGCCAGAAATTAATTATACATGTACTCTTGGGTCGTCAACAGGTTTTATGTGGAGTAACGGATATTTTAATGTTGATTTTCTAGGGGGCTCTGTTCCAAGATTAATGCAATGGAACTTTCCTCTATGAACTGATATCTGATCATGACTGAACAACAGATGACATTATCAACAACAACTGATAGAGTTACTAATATACTAATAAACACATGACAAGAAGACAACTTGCAAAGTGTTGGCTAGTTTTGAGCAACCCAAAAAATTAGCTGAAAATAATCACTTGAGATGGTACATGTATTGCATTGCATGGTATTGCCTAAAATTTACAAAGGAAATCATGGGAAAGAAACTCGAGAACACTTACCGCTAGTCAGAGATTTGGGTGCTGGATGTTGTTTTTGGTTGAAAAGTTCATTTTTTTTAAAACTGATTATTTTTTTTCAGAACACTTTCCATTTTAACATAATTATTTAAATATCTTTTTGTACATGTAATTAATTAATAATTATGTTTAGTATAAATACACAGGTGATCGCACGCTCTCATTGGCTCACTATCTCGGATTATCAGCCGATAATCCCCTCGATGGAAGAAATGGCTGCCAGTAGTCATTTTGCCACTGCAGGTGAAAACGATTTCGCGTTGAAATGTTTTTTTTGCTCTTTTTTGAAATAATCACCAGTGTATTTAAACTAAAACAATTATTCGCCTCAGGCTCAGTGATTGTCGGTGAATATTCACCGATAATCACCTCGACTTCTGCGAATAATTGTTAAATAAAATAAAATAAAGAAATCATTTTAAGATTATTATGATGGATTGTTGTCTCTGATTCTACCAGAGACAATCAATTATATATTGCATGTGAACAATAATTTTCAGTTTTTAGGGTTAAATGCTCAGCTTACGAGGGTTAAGCACTTATTATGAATGGTTAGCGTTCGTGTAAGGTTAGGGACACTACCTGTATTTTAGTAATCAGGGTTAAGCTCTCATGCAGACATGAGACCTTCGAACGCATCTGAGTTGATTGATCCGGGTTGAAGTATGTTTAGATGGTTTGACTAAAAGGCAATTTTTATAGATTAAAATAGATTAAAAATACTAAGTGAAAGAACAAATAGAATACATGTAAAGGATAAAATAAACAAACTTACAGATATTTCCTATGTCTGGCTTTGAAGGTAGGAATTGGAATAAAATTGGCAAAATATGATTGAAAATTATTACAATTACTGAAACCTAGTTGAGCAATCCAATGATGATTTTGTGATCGTTTTACACTTACCCGGAAATTGGCCAGTTTTTTCAAGTTTGGAGACATTGTCTTCAGAAAGACACCAAAAATGAAATGCGAATTATAGTTCTTTGTGCATCTGCATGTGCAAACAACGAGTAACACTACACAGTGGCGTCAGGGATGCAGGTAACTGTAACACACATTTGAATCCAGCAAATATTTGTCTCTGACCTGCCTGCACTCATTTCAAATAGTGCTGATAAACAGTATTTAAGTCCAAGCACCCATTTTAAAATGGTTAGCTTTCAATAACTGCGTGGCTATGTTGTTCATATGTTGCATTGCTGTGTTGTTAGAACCTGTAATAATCATTCTAAGAAGACTCCCATATGAATAGCAAATAACGGTCGGTGTACAGGTCCCATACGAATAGCCACTGCCAAACCACATAGAAAACATCCAGCGCCCAAATTTCTGACTAGTGGTAAGTTTTCCTGGGTTTCTTTCTGGTAATTTCCTGTTTACAAGGGGTCTTAGTTTTCGTACTTTGAAATCTAAGACCTGGTCTTAGTTTTCGTACTCCGTCTACCAAAAACTAAGTCTTAGGTCTTTGAGGGTCTTAGTTTTGGTAGCACCCACTAATCTCTTGCCCTTTTTTTAATTACATGTTTTTCAGGTACTGCATTATCAGAAACTGAATTTGACTTGACATCGGAGGTATTAACTCTACTGTGTTGTGTTTCATAGGGTTCTGAAGCTCTTATTAGATACAGAACTGTAATTTTTAATTATTTTACTTGTCAAGAAGTTTTAATTTTACTCCTGTATACAAACTGTTACAATGCATGTATTGATGGCAGCTGTGTTTCATAATTTACATTACCCTCACATTCAAAGACTCAGTTACTTGTGTGTTGTACTGATTGTTTTTCTCCTTGCAGCATGGTTCCTATCTCAGTGAAGGTCCTGGACCACTCTCTTCTAAACCACCACCCATATCCATACTGGTAAAAAAATGTTAATATTGAAGAGCAACAATCCAAAAAATAAGGCAAAATGATATTTTTCTTAAATGTACTGTAGTGTTGAAAAATGTTTTAAGCCTACCCATTTTATTAAGATAATTATTTTCCTTTTGTTTTGGGTGAAATTAGGGTTCTTTAGTCATGTTGACTGTAATTTAAGTCCTGTTTTGCACAGTCATGGTTAGAAATAATACTACATTTACAAGCTGATTGATGTTTATGAAATGGAAAATGTACCGTGTTTCTATCGAGTTATAGAAACACGAGTGAAAGTTTGGGAGAACAAGAAACAGCTTTTTCGAGTTCTCCCAAACTTTCACGAGTGTTTCTATAACTCGATAGAAACACAGAGTACATGTTTTCTATTTCTTTCAGAAAACAACTTGTTAACTCTAATTATCAAAAATTAATGTAAATTCTCTTTGCTCACGCCATCACTACGTCAACAGCTTGTGCTACAGCGTAGTTCGGTGTGTCCATCGAGTTATAGAAACACGATTTTCAGCCAATCAGCGCGCATATTTATTTAGGACTTTTCTAAACTATAATAATAACATGATAACAGTTACAATAATAATGTAACTGTGTGATATGCCAATTATTGACATTGGCACACCACTAGACAGTGTACAACTCTATCTAAAGTATAGAATCAATTATGTATTCTTGCTTGTTATTACTGTACATGTATTCTTCGAGAATTATGAATATTTGTTGAATCATTTGCTTTTGACAGGGTTCATTGTCCTTCATGGAGACCAGTGGATCAAGTCAACCTTTGATTCCTAATGAACCCCTTACTCCACATACAGAGGTAACAATTCTAATAATTGTTAAGAAATTAACAATAAAAATAAACATTACGTGGCATTAATTTTGGTGTACCTCCACGTTCATGTAACTAACGAAAAAAGTTTGGCTTAGGTGGAGTTAGCTTCATTTCAGCATTTGATGGTTTTAATTAGAAAAAAGAGACCAAAATAAGAACATTTAAGCTGACTCCATTTTTGTGAAATGTTTTCCTTACCTACTGTACAGTTCTACTAACTGGACTCAAATTAATTTTACCAAAGGATGGTTTAGTTTTCAAAACACCTGAAACTCAACACTCACTTACATGTACGTACTACATGTATGTATGTAGCCAAATCCATCCAAAAAGAATTTCCATTCTTTGTTTAAATGTATAACACTTGGTAACCTTTATCCACAAGGAAAAATTATGTACATGTACAGCAGTACTGTAGATATCTCCTATATTTAAATTTTTCTCATTTGCAGTTATTATTCTCTATTTTTTTGAAATGTAATAATTAGCAGAATTATATTTCAATAATTTTTATTGATTGTCTACACATTTGCAAAAGCTATTTTGCATGCTTATGATCACTTCAAGAGTGTTTAATGTACCTTTAATACATGTACAGGTCTTTACTGATCAAAGATTGTGCTTCCTTAGCTTACTACTGCATGATATAGATCTGAAATACAAAAAGTTGTTTGGTTTATTCACCAGGATTTTGCACTGAAAAGTACTGAGGATTTAACTCAGTTAACTGGAAATGTTAGTATGCTTACAGTGAAGGACCCTTTGCTTGCAGGTTAGGATATACTGTACACATACCTTCATGTGTACCTGTACTTGTAATTTGGCCTCTTTTCTTAATCGTACATGTACATCTTCAAGAGACCTGTATGTTATAAATCATACATTGTACATTTTACATTTTTTTCTAATTTTCTGACCATTTTATCGCTGTGTAAAGATTACAGTTCAGAATAGCCTCCAAACATTCAGTAACGGTTCACTTGTGTTTGCATACACTTCTATTTTTATGGCAGTTTCATGTACTTACTGTTCAGACATTGTGGTTCAGACCTTTACACCCAGTAGTTTTGAGAGACTTAATACTGATAATGACTATTTTTTTGGGAACTGTATATGATCTGCAGCGAGTGCAAGTTTGTTTGAAGAATTCATGAATGCAATGACATCCTCTCCTGACACACAACACATTTTTGATGTTGTTGCCAGGTATGAAAAGGTAAGTGATCAGAAATGTTTCCAATCAATCAGCTAACATTAGTTTGGTAGAGTAATGTAAACCCAGGAAGACGGCTTTTAATATGTTTTGGAGTTGATACAGTTGTGTAATACCAGTAGTCTTTGGTTAGAATAATTGAAGGGCTGAATGCAAAAACCTAGTAAGTGACAATTTCGGTCAATTTTCAGTTTTACTCAAAACTAGTCCAAATTTTGCAAGTTGACTGGAAATGAACTTAAGAACATTGCCCTGGTATTTTTTTTACCGATGTGAGCTTTATTTTGAGAAATAAGCTATGCAAAAACACAATCGGCTTTGCGTTTATTGCTATAAACTGTATGAAATTGCTTATGAATACTACAATCATGTACACATACCTTTTAAGGTCTCGATAAAGGTAAATTTAGGTGTCTTGAGCTAAAATTAATTTTTTGTTTTTGCAAATTTTGAATCGGTGGCCTGTAAAGTGTACTTTCCCTTAAAAAAATCTGAAAATTTAATTTTAAAACCGCTAAAATCGCCTTTCTTTGTTTCTTGCCATAATCTGCACACGAAAAATGATTTACATATCATGTCAGTAATCACACATAAAAAGATTGGGTGTTGATTGACAGCCTTCACATGTGATCTGCTACCTTAGCACATTGCCTTGAACGCTGATTGGCTCAGCATATTTCGGGCTTTCAGCAGACCGTGAACTGCACGTGAAACTTCAAGCTCAATTATACTATGGGTTTATTTTGACAGGTTTTAAGATATCGCTTCCAAACTTTCAGTTGTAATAGATGAATGTAAGTCCCCCGAATACTGTGTGAGGGATTTTTCGTTTGTCTTTGGAGACTTCGGTGCGTGATAATTCTTAACATATCGAAGATTCCTCACACAGTGTTGGAGTGCATTCATCCGAGACGAAGGTGCAACAAAGTGCAGTTTTGCAGTCCCCAATAAAGGTGTGGGAGCTTCTGCAGCAGACTTGGTCATTCTGAGTTTGAGGCCTCAAAACTAAAAGCAATACTAAATACCAAGAAAACTGAAACTTTATTCGAAATAATTCAATCTATTAGCTTTAATATGATATTTACATGCAGTTTGACCTTATACAAAAAAATAGTGGCGCAACAATTTCATTTTTCCGCGGCCACCTCTTTTTCCTTTACCGAGACCTTAAGGTATCATTTTTCATCATTGTGAACAAAGGATATATTGTTGTTAATGTGGTGACCAGAGCCCTCTATTCAAATCTTAAATTACTAGTTTTAAAGTAATGTATACAATATGAATATGAGTGGCAGATCTGTATCACATTTACAAACTTGAGGTGAAGCCAAGAGCAAAATATCGAAAGAAATCGAAAGAAACGTTAATGTGCATGTGAATGAAAATAACTGTATCATATATACAGCTATTGATTGAAAAGTTTCTTTTGTTTTCCCATCAGGAATTTCAAACAAAGTTCATAATGTACATTTATAGATACCATTTTACATTATTATAATAATTGAAGAATTTTACATTTAAAATTCAGATATTACCAATAATTTATATTTTTTATTCATTGAAAGTCCACATTAGCCTCTAGTGGTTATGGTATTTCTTGACCTGCATGCATTAACAAGTTAATGCACAGCATTCTTTTGTTCCTGTGGTTGGCACAGTTCACTGACAAAAACAATGCTAAAAGGTATGTCCTGCATACTTTCATTGTTAGGCCTGTAGAGAACAGCGCCGACTTTTAAATAGACTAATAAGACAGTCAACACCTGGGAAAACCAAGTAAGTTTTTTTTTGTAACAATAGCTTTGTTTTTAAACATACATTAATTACTGATACATTTACAATAATTGGAATTTTGTGAAAAAAGGTCAGTTAACCGTAAGTTTTGATAGTTCAGAAAACTTGCTGTGTTGGTTCTTTGGCTGATACAATACATGTAACTTACATTAGGAAGGTTTTTAGATACACTTTAAATGAATTCCTAATTAAAAAAAAGTTACTGCAGGAAAAAGTTGATAAATCTATGAAAGAAAAAGATTGAAAAAAAAAAACATCCAGTGGCCAGATTTATTTTTTGCTCCCATTTTTCCAAAGTAAATTAGTGTAAAATTATTGTCCAACATATTTCAAAGATATCAATATTGTCTTGTCTTGAAATTAATAATTTTATTGTTATCAGTGAAATAGTCACTATAATTATACATGTACCAAGAATTGTTTTTCATGGTGTTAATCGTTGCTTTTTTAACTGTTGTTTCACCGTGGCAACTGTGATTTCATTGAAAATACCCATAAGAAGTCCCATACATGTAACTGCATCTGCAGTTGTTAATCTATATG
>NC_090885.1:51676155-51688655 GCF_036669925.1 Montipora capricornis
TTTTTGTGATAGTGCACTGTAAGCAGCGCGTGCATAAAGCACGAAAATAAACAGGTCTGCTGAAAGCGTGCTTTAGTTTCAACAAAATGAGCCCCAAAATCAGCACAAAATTACCTGCTATTTCCAAAAATGATGGAATTATCTGGTGATAAATAACCTCGTCTTGGAGAGTAAAGTTTTGACTTTGCAGAAACAATGGTCAACCTCAAGAGTTGGGCGATTGTGATCTTTGTGTTGAATTCACTCATTTCTTGTCAAGCTTTATAACACTTGAAAGAAAAAGAAAACTAGCAGAAACAAAAACGCGATATCTTGCTGTGATTTGACACAGATGCTTCACTGTTTCCCGAGTACACACGCCGTGGTAACTTGATCATGGTGCCCGCTGAATTCAATGCCTGAATTCAATGTTTGATTTTGTGATTTACTTGTGCAGCCAAAAGTACAATAACAAAATTGAACATAGCAAAAATCTCCCAAATTGTTTTTTGCTAATGGTAACTTTTTATATTCACAGTTCAAAATTATTGTTTTCATGTCGTAAATTTTGTTGCTGGTGGCAAAATATTTTATTCTCAATCGACCATCCCGAAAACTTCCTTCTGCTCTTCCTATGTGTATCAATATTTATTTACTTTTGCATCAATATTAGTTTTGCATAAAGCAAGCTAACAAAATCTGTACCTTGCTTTGAGCGTTAAAATAGAATTGTTGGTCCTATGCTTCTGTTACAAAGGTCGAGGTATATTTTTTAGGTCACCCATCCAGATACTAATCCTGTCGGATAGGGCTTAACTTCAGTGAACTTTTGTGTTACAAAGCTGTCAGACGTTCAGAGTACAGTACCTCTCTGAGTTAAGCGAACCACTAGTCTTCAACTAGTTTGCGTTTGACTTTGAACGCGTTTGTGTTTGCGTTCAACGAATGTGGAGAATTTCCGAGTCTTGGACAGTGCGGTTTGCACTGAAGAGTGTTTGAAAGTGTTCGGACCAGCCGGTGAAGATGGAGGCCTTGTCTGTGAGGAACTCCTGACCATCGGAGATGTGCAAGGGACTCGGGAGTTGGTGGGTGGGGCCATACACAGTTTTCAAAGCGTTGTAGAACCCTCCGTAGTCGCCATAGTCTGCCAACAGCTGAGTCTGCTGGGCCAGGTGCTCCCACCAGTCGTTCTGGATCTCCCAGATCCTGCACTGAAGGACGCTACAGGCCTGATGGAAGCTGGCTTTTTTTCTCAGGACAAGACGGCTGTGCTAGATGGGCCTGGTGGGCTGACCTCTTCTTGGCTAGCAGTTCTTGTATAAGCAAGAAGTTCTAAGTCATAAGAAAATGAGAAATCATCAATACATGAACATTGTCCTTCTAAAAAGCTCTGAGATAGAAAAGTAGAATTGATTATCATGCACAGTATGCCTAACCCCAACGTGAATGGTAACCATTAAAATCAATTCCTAGACTTAACAACCACTGCCATATTATTAAGCAACTTATGAAAGATTTATTCATCCACTCACTTCCAGGACCAATTAACTACTTACAAATATACACATACTTTCTAATAGCTGTTGGATTTTCAGTGATCTTTACTTCTTTCAATTTCAACGTAAGTTAAAACAAATTGACTTACAGTAGGTTGAAGCAAATTGACCTGAAATCCAATTTAACCTGTAACAAATACATGTAGTCATCCCTAAGTTGGCATTTACTATCTTTGTCTGTGCAGTGATCGTCTTCAGAATGGAACCTTTGATGAGGAAGTTGTGCTTCCAGATTTTGTGGTAAGTGCAAACTACTGTTTAATCAATGTAAAGGATGTTAAAAGCATGCTTGACTATTTCACAATCCTGGATCATATGACCATTAAATTCCAGGTCATGTTTACTGGGAGAAAGGGTCTTACAGAAAGTCAAGAATTGTTGTTATTGTTGTACTTGCAATAGATCTTTCGCTCTTATTAGAGAGATGTCCCCACCGATTAACTGACTAATTAGTGCAACATGCAATAATTTAGTGTCTTAGACATGATGATGTTGTAAGCGAAATAGCGTGGGCTTGTAGCCATGTAGGAGGGGAGAAAAATTTTAAAAAGTTTACTTTCATGGATGCACACTGTTTTTTAGGGAAGGCATTGGAGTGAAAAGACAATTGTAGAGAAGCTTTATGAAATGGAAGCCTCTACGAGGCAAAGCCAGGTATGCTGTTTGCATAACAGTCATTATTAAATTCTCAGCCTGGGATAATGCAATTCTAGCTTCCTCATTGGTTCATTGGTTCAGTGGATCTCTGTTACCAGCCATTATACCTGTGTTTGACCTTATATGGAAATGAATGCTGCAAATGTCGCACAGCATAAAATTTTTGGCCCCCGGAAGTCACATCACTTTTCAGTTGTTTCTTCAAAACTGAAGGTTGAGAATTTAATGAAACAGTTATTCCATTCGCCCTTGTTGGATGTGAGATTGGTAATAGCCAACTCGTATCCTATGCGGCTTATGGAATAATTCTTAAATATTTTGTGTAACCCAGCTGGCTGCAGCCTTGTCCACAGGAGTTATTGTTTGCCTTGGTGTAAGCACATAGACTAGCAGACAGTGGGCAGCTGCGTGTTATTCATTGTTGTGTGGTGGAACATGGCAACAAGATCTTTACTAAATTACACATATCAGAAATTCCTCAGTGGGACTCAGTGCTACTAATTTCTTGTGCACCAGTGGACTGTGCACTGGTGGCTCTGTTGGTTGAGCATCAGGCTGTCTTGCGGGAATGTTTGAACCCCAACTGGATCAACAATCAGGATCTTAAATTAAGTGAGGAGATAGTGCTGCCTTTGTAATTTCATCTGCAAATGGTTAGACTTTCAAGTCTTCTTGGATCTGGACTATTTAACAATTAGACCTGTAGCCCTTGCGGGCTACGGGTCAAAAGCCCACAACGTGAAGGCGAATGGGCTATTGACCCTTGGCCCTTTAGTGCAAAGGGTCTAATTGTTTTAGTATCACCCAACTAGTCGGACAGAAAAGGCGATAATAAAGTTAGCAAATGCAAGTTGAAGAAATATTAAAATATAGAAAAGCGTCACGCTTTTCGCTACTCGAGAACTATTACTAATAGTCATCTAGTAGCGTAACCAATTAAAATGCAGGATTTGCATTAGTCCACTAGTTGGGTGATACGAAAAGCCGTTGGCCCTGTCTCATAAAAATGCTTCATTGTTGATAAGTTCCCTGTGGGACGTTAAAGAACGCACACACTGTTCGAGAAGAGTAGGGAATGGAGTGGCCAGTGTTGTGGCTAAACTGTTCTCTCCAGCAGAAGTGGCCAGCTTGGCGTGATGTCTGGTGGTGTATGAGGCCACCTAAGCAGAGACAGCTATAAGTCAAAAAGGGACTTTGCCAAGTGCTGGAACATGAAGATGTAGATGTAAATGTATATGTCTCTTTTGATTCCTTTCCCTGGGGCTGTGGCAAGTGATGGTGAGCAGCTGTCTTCTGTAACTGTGCTGATGTACTGCTTCATTGGCCAAATCTCTGACCTGTCTGAGAATTTTTGCTGTTAGAATAGGCAAGTGACCAGAAATACAAATGTAGTCTGATTTTTTGCACCTGTCCCTTGTATAGTAAACAGTAAACTGGGAAAAAAAATCAGGTGGCAGATACATGTATGAATTTCTGCAATATCTAAATGTAAATCAACTGGTATTTTTGAAGGTCTCAAGAGAACTTTGTTAATTTTAAGATGCCTTGAGTACAAAGAATTAAACCATTCATAACATTACTGGGTGAGTGTGACCATTAATAAATGCAATGTTTGTTCACCAGATTGTTATTGATTGGCTGGAAAAGAATGCAGAAGATTGGTTAGAAATCTTTTTGGAGGCTGACACAGTAGAGTATTTCTCCAAATCAGTCTGCTGGTATGAATATACAGTAAAGTTTAACTTCATGCATTGTACCTCAGTATAATTAAAAGAAATAGTGAAAGTTAGTAATGTAGTGTTAGGGAACATTTGATGGTTTCCTTAGAAATAAATGTTTGTTTAAGTTTGCTTTCTTTTTTTCGCTCTTCTACATTATGCAGAAATCCAGAGTTTTTATATTATTATACATCAGACTCACTATGAAAAATCTGATTGGTCGAGAGCATTTAATCAATTCACAATAGCTTGTGAAATTGACATGATAAATGTAATATCTGCTGCAGATATTACATTTATCATGTCAAGTTCAACGTCTGCCTGGTTACTAAGCCCTTTGGAGTGTTCTCCTCAGAAACAAAATGGCTGAACGCTTCGTTTCTGTTTCTGAGGATGAATTATGTGAACAATGTATAATAAAACAATTATTGAATTCGGTTTTCGCATGATATCATGAATTATCAAAACCTCGTGTCTGTGTTATCTGCCGAAACCGAAGGCTGAGGCAGATAACACAGACCTTGGTTTTGATAATTCATGATAGCATGCTCAACCTCATCCTATAATTGTTTATTAATTGGTCATTTTGACCATAATAATCATTGTACATGTGCATTGTTTGTTATTCTGTTTGGTTGCTGTCAGTCACAAATCAAAATGTCCATATTGCTATTCAGCATAAGCCACTAAATGTAAATGTACAACACAAGTTGTTATTAATTTGTATTATTCGTTTGTTATCATGTATCAACAAGCCTGCTGTTCTTTTATCAGGGAAAACACTCTTCACTCTCTCCAACAAGGAGGAGGAAATATGGGAAGAAGAAGACCTTTGGTTACAGAGATGGTAAGCAACATCCTCATACATTGTATGTTGTGTTCAAAGTTTTTCTTAGTTCAATTTTTTTCAAACCTGTTGAATTTGATTTTTCTTTGTCTGATATTCATTATCATACATGTACCTTGACAGAATTTGATAGTGTGGGTGAAAGTAGTCCTGTAATAGAACTATTGGCAGTGACTGATGTTTTGACAACCTGAGTGGAAGTCATCTTCAGAGTCAAGTGATGGTTGAAGTGATGCTCTGTTCTGTGTTATGATTGGTAGTGGGAAAAGTAATGCGATTTGTTGTGAGGATAGCGAGTGGTGATTGGCTCAAACCATTTTCTATTCAGTATCATAATCTGAAAAATAGGAAAAATTGAACTGGTTAAAAAATTTTGAACAAGCAAAAAGTTGAATCACAGCATAAATATATATATTCAGCTACAGTGTTGTAACTGAAGGGGATGTGGTTTTTGGAATATTAACTGAGTTTGCTTTTTAACTGAAATATAGGATCCTGATGCCCCTGGGAGACAGAACAGGACTTTACAAAATTTAGACAAGTTTTGCTATGAAGTCAACATTTGTCTTCAGTAGGAGACCATAGAACAATAGCTTTAACACTTGATAATAGTTATGAGGGTTTAATAGTATTTTTCATATGTATTTTGTTTACATGATTCATGGTCCCTATGAAACTCAATTACATGTAGAAGGTAGAAGATAGACTTTAGTGTTTTTTTACATGTAGGAGCAATGACATGTGACTATTGCACTTATCTTATCCTTATTCACATTGTACCTGGAAATAACATCATTCCTTGTTAATATACTACATGTACCTTAACTCTTGCAAATATAAGTTTAGAAGAAGATGGGAATGAATAGTGTATTTCGGAAAAAAAAGCGTAACCTACATTGTATTTTTATCTCTTTTACAATATAATATGGCGGAACCCTCCCTTGATTTTTCAGAGATATTTAAAAATTATTATTCCATGAGCGCGCGTTGGATATATATGAGATGGTAAATAGCCAACGAGGCGCATAGCACCAAGTTGGCTATAACCAGTCTCATATCCAAAAAGTGCAAATGGAATAATATTATTGTTTTATTAAAATCCTTAAACTCCAAAAGTTTGGAAGTACGAAATATAAGCGAAAGGAGCGAGAAAATCCGAGCAAAATGAAAAAGAAAACAAACTTGATGAAGATGCGATGTTCTGTAATACCTGGTATTCAGACGGACGCAGACTCGTCACAAAAACATTTCTTACCTTTTCACGTACTTCTTAATAATGGAATTGATCCAGACTTTCCAGAAAAACGTTTTTTTTGCTTTATTTTAGCTTACATGTAGCAACACTTAGCTCAATCATTTGCCATATAAGGTCAAACTAAGGTATATGAGGTGATAATCGATAGTAAACCAATCACAGCACGAGAAATGCATTAACCGAGGCTGAGAATTTAATAAATTCTAGTATTCCTAATGGAACTTCATAAGATTCCTCCATAAACCAAATTCGTGCATGCAAATGGCAACCAGAAAAATAATAATTAGTATTTTGTCCTTTTGCTAATTAGGCCCACTAGCTTTGTTAGCACAGACAAAATATATAAGAATGTTACTGTAGAATGTTGCTAGTTGGTCTGACTAGGACATAAGAAAAAGAATAATAATAATTTTAGTTGCTGCCATTTATAAATGCAGTCTGTAGTATTAATTATTTTTGATACAAAGAAATTATTGCAAATATATACACTAAAAACGTGTATTTTCATCTATGATTTTTGTTGCTTTTTTTAAAAACTTCATTTTACGAGTGAAATGATATACTGTTACTTAATGATCGCTCTCAACTGCAGGAAGATGAAGCCAGGTTATTGCGGCATATGTTTACCTTTATAAGAGCAGGGAAACTAGAAGAGGTATGGTAAATTCCCCTTGGGAAGCAAAATTTTAATTTATTATTGTCATTATTATAGCAAGCTACAATAAGTGGTTTTTTCTTTGGTTTCCAGGCTCAAGGGTTATGTGAGAGGTCAAAACAATTTTGGAGGGCTGCCACTCTTGAAGGATGGAAGCTGTGGCATGATCCAAATGTAAATGAAGGTACAAGCAGACATTTATCATCATCAATAGTATTATTAGGGCCGATTTACACGATACGATTTTGTCCCATGCGACAAGCTCACGACAGGCCTACGACGTGACTTACGATTGTCGCAGCGTTGTAAAACATGTTTTAAAATGCTACGACATTTTTTCTGACGTACACAACAATCGTAAATCATGTCGTGGGCCTGTCGTGAGCCGTTGTCGCATGCGACAAAATCGTACCGTGTAAATCGGCCCTTGTACATTACTTAAGTCTTGCACTGTAAACTAATATTTCTAAAAACAAATGGAGAAATAAAAAGGGCTGATTGGGAAATCTAAAAGAAATCGTGTGGCTTTTATTATTATACTTCCCATAAAATAGTGGAGATAATCAATCTTTGCTAATAAAGACGGACAGGATGTGCAACTAGGTGAGGAAAAAATGGGTAGATACCAGGGGAGGACGGAGGATTTTTTGATTGAGGGGCCGCGAGATATAGTATGACAGAGGCGGTATGGGCACGATAGCGCCCATCAGGACTGCGAACGGCGCACTTTTCTAAGGATTTTCGGACACATGCTCCCCAGGGAAAATTGAAGATGCAAACTAGTGTATTCTGGACGCTTAAATGTAGCAAATGCCTGGACTCCATATTGAATATGTAATGCTGAAATATTTAATAAACTACAGGTGTGGTTGTGGTCAAAGAAGTAACATTTTTATTGATGATAACAGGGCCAAAGCGATTGCGACGAGAGCACAACCTCCTGCCTAAGGCGGCAACATTGTCTACCTGAAAAATCGTCAAATCTAGTTTGTTTGAGATGGATCATTTCTACATGCATTCTGGGAGATTTCAAATTGGTCATTTGCGACTAAAAATGTAGGCTTCGAACACAGATTCTAAGAAGATTTATAACAACAATTTCAACAAAGGACATGACGTTAAGACCAATCATGAGAAAATTCATAACTACATGTGATCAATTGAGTGGGCTTGAGTGGGCTTTCTTATTTCTGTAAACAAAAGTTAAGTAGATCACTAAATCCCTTGTTTTAATTGTTACTTGCTGAGTTAAGATACATGTACTGCACACCTGGTTTACGAGTGTCAATGGGATCGATCTTTGAGCAACTGCTGCTTTCCTTTCTCTAGTCCTTTGCAAAGCCTACCCTCACTGGTACAACTGTATGTAAGACACACTGTAGAACAGTCCTTCGTATCTAGCTTCCCTGGTCCTTTATGGAATAAAATGCGACGCCTGTAACGTCTTTCAGTGTGTCGGTTTGAAGCTGTTTATAAGGGCCGTTGATTTGAACAACGTTCGATAAATTTTCTTCTTTAAGTGCCACTACGACGAAAATTTTTGGTTTGCTTTTCGAATTTTTTCAACGTCAATTAAGTCAATATGTTCAAAATAATACAATGCATTTAAATTTGGAACGATAGAAGCGAGATAAGTCGGGAAATAGGCCACCCCAAAACCGCTAAAAATCTGTCCGCCATTACTCGGACGGCATTGGAGAAGCCTCGATTATTTTGTCAGCGGTCTTCACGCAAGACTTTGCTCGTGACGTCATACGCGCATCGCTTCGTGGGCGTTTGACAAAGCGAACAAGTCGATCAGGGAGTAATGTATATAATATCAGCTAAAAGCAACTCGATGATCTCTCACATCTCATAGACGGCATGGGAAATTAGCCGCCTTTATTTTGAGCGTTGCGCCTATGACGTCAGACCCCAGGCAATCCAGCTAGACCCAATCCTTTTCCTCGCTCACGGGCATTTGCCGTTCGAGTAATGGCGGAAAGCGAAAACCGAAAAACTACGTTACAATAATCATACTTTCCGTGGGAATTTTGAGACAAAAATTGGCATGATACCTATCTAGTACATCTATTTTCAAAATCTAAAGAAAAAAAGGACATGCAAAATTTTCATCGTAGTGGCACTTTAACAATGTTTATTAAAGAAAATATATTTAAGGTGATTCCCTTGTTTTGCACTGTGTATCTAATACTGCGCATAACATTGCGACTTGGGAGATGGCGTCGTTTCACACCGGCCATCTGAAGAGAGGCAACAAAGACCACTTTTACTGTTCAAGAACTTTTAAGTGTAATCATGATAACTCTTCTCGGTTAAGAAGGTGTTGTTTTGGAACTCGCCTCATTCCTTTTTCGAAAAAATTAATGATCATTTTGAAGCTCCTTTGCCATCCATTTATCATCGTGTTGCAAAGAAACGAGCATGGTGACCCCCCGTCATTTTTAATGGTTTCATTTACTCGTAATAGGTACACAGAAAACATATTTTAAGGAGAAAAGAAGTTGGATAGTAGGAGTTGTAACAATAATCATTTACATGTAAATGACGTGAAACTGCATTTGGAGTCCAACACTGAGTGCAAGGTGATGACTGTATCGGTCCAATTTGCTTAAATTTCTTTGCAAGATTGAGCAATTTCACATCACTTTACTTAAAAATTATAGCCTGGACAAACATTTAGGTTCAAGTTTTCTACAACAGTCAGTAGCTTTTGCTAAATAACAATTTTTCTAGTTAATCTAGTTTCGAACGCTTCTCAATAATGATTGTAATTTCTCAAGGGGCTTCACAATAATGTATTCTAAGATAACAAGAAAAATAAATTAAAGTAAATAAGATAATAATGAATAAAATAAATAAAGAAATGAGTACATTGTTTGATTAATTTTTAAAAAACTAGTACACCAAAGAGTTACTCTTAATAAATTTAGAAAAAAGAAAGGTCTGAAGTTTCTTTTTAAATAATGAAACGGACATTGTATAGTATTCCAAATCTTTGGAGCATATACAGTAAAAGCCCAGTCACCATAGGTTTTGGTTCTAGGTGTTGATTGCATCAGTAAATCAAGAGAGTTTGAATGTAAAATCCTTGTAGGTTTCCGGTATAGTAGAAGTTCGGCCAAGTATTGAGGACAGAGACCATTAAGAGCTTTGTAGACTAGAAGAAGGTGCTTAAATGCAATTTGATAAGAAACAGGAAACCAGTGAAGTTGAGCTAATGAAGGAGTAACGTGTTCATATTCACTAACGCCAGTGACAAAACGAGCAGCAGTATTCTGAAGTTGTTGAAGCTTCTTAACTTAATACTCAGGCAGTCCAAAGTTATGAAAGCATCCACGACCTCAGAAGCAGAATCCTCTTGAAGATACCTGCAAATTCTGAACAAATTCCTTAAATGACTACAAACTTGATTAATTTGCTAATTGAAAGTTTTATGCTTGTCAAAGATGACACCAAGGCACCAAATTGTAAATAGCTTAATGTGGGCTCACTGCGAAACTTTGAGTAAATGAGAAGAACATCAGTCTTGTCTTGGTTCAGCTCTAACGCCCATTGTGAATACAATGTCTGTTGATAGTTTTAAATCTGAGTTAGTGAACAGTTTTTAATTTTTTCATTGCACCAGTTTTACTCAGATTTTTATAGTTTTTAATATTGCATTGTATTAGTTTTGGTCCATTTTTACTGTTAGTGTGATATCGCACGATTTTTACGGACTTAATAAAGTGTAGATGTAGATAAAACATGAAAGTCGCAGCTCTAAATCATAGTTGCTACTTGAAAAGTGCAAAATTTTTGTGAGATCTCTATAGTGTCAAATTCTTGCTTATTACAATAAAGTGCTATAATTTTACCCCAATTAGGTTCAGATTAGTTGCACAAGTGTGAAGAAACGTAGCCTGCATGTATGACAGTTTTGCTCGGAACCCTAAAATAGTCTTCTTGTTCACATAAGCTTTTAGTGTACATGTGTACCGTTGATAATTATTTTGTTTGAATCTTTTTCAGGGTCAAACAACACAACTCTTGCTGCAACTGAGGGCAATGAAAATAGAGATCTGTGGAAAAAATGTTGTTGGGGACTATGTGAAAAGGTAGATTTCATGTATACATGTAGTTACAAAGTGCAATTGGGTTTTACTTCATCTATTATTTCGTATTTTCACAACTCACAGTTCAGATACATGTAATCATGTATTGAATTGAATTGATGTTAAATGAATATGGAGCAGAGATGGTGCAGTGGTGAGAGCACTGGCCTTTCCACCAATTTGGTGGCTGGGTTGTCTACTCTGCCCTGAGAGGTTTTTCTCTGGGTACTCTGGTTTTCCCCTCCCCTCAAAAACCAACCTACAATTTCATATGAGTTCATTTGATTTGATTTGATTTCTGTGCGGTGTCTCCAATTAAATACAGTTGAAGCTCATTATTTGCATTCTTTTTTATTTCTCTAAATTAACCTGCATGTACATGTACAGTAGATTATTGAGGAAAAGTGCCTCTTCAGTTCTTCTGTAAAATATCTTTGTCATTATTGACCAGTAGACAAATATGATGCCCAGCCTTGGCTTGGCTTATGAAAAGCAATTTCTGCTGTGAATTTCTAACTTGTTTTGCTTAATTTTGTTAGAGTAACTACAGCATGTATGAGAAGGCAATTTATGCTGCACTCTGTGGAAACCTGAGCAAGGTAATCAATAATAATAATAATAATAATAATAATAATAATAATAATAATAATAATAATAATAATAATAATAATAATAAGAGTTTTAAAATCTACCAGTGCCGCCATGGAGGACATTGGACTAACATGGAATCCTAAGAAGTGCAATGTGATTCATGTGAGGAAAGGGGCTCAAGTGCATGATGCAGCAGGTGTGAGGTTAGGTCACGAGGGGGTCGTGGAAAGCTTGGACGCGAGTTCTACTTACAAGTTTCTAGGGGTGAGAGAGACTGTGATGCAGGATGAGAAGCTGGCATTGGAATGTGCGGCAAAGGTGTACCTGCAAAGGTTGTCATTAATTTGGAGTAGCCCCCTGTCTGATTCCAACCGTGTGACTGCAAGTAACCAGTTTGCTCTTCCAGTCCTCTCCTATTTGATGTGGACTCAGCATTGGCCTATTACAGAGCTTAGAGTGATCGACAGAGAGGCGAGAAAGATAATATGTGAGAACGGAGGGAAGCATCCGCTAAGTTCGACGGCTATGTTGTATCTACCCAGGGACAAGGGTGGGCGTGGCCTACGCGCAATTGAGCAAGAATACAAGCTAACAAAAATCAAATCTGCACTTAAGCTGTATGAGAATACAGATCCTACCATGAGGTTAGTTCAGAAGTTTGAAGAGAGGGCGAGTGAGAAGGGATTCACTTCGTTGGTTAAGGAGGCATGCAAGTACGCGGAGGAGCTGGACACGGGTTTGACTTTGAACTATCCGAAACCGTCATGCAGCCCGCGCCAAGCTCCGGATACAGAAATTCTAGGGAAGAAAGTTAAGGGTTATTTGAGGAGGACTGTGACGGAGAAGTTACAGGAAGAGATTGAGAGCGAGCAGTGGCATGGTCGCTTTCTGTGTGCACGGTGGCACGACAAAGATCTGAGCATGGATGAGTGTTTTGCTTGGCTACGGGAGTGGCCCTCAGCACCCACCCACACGATTACCGGGGTACTGGAGCTTTACGAACAGCTCACCCCTACTAGAGTGTATACAAAGATCAAAACAGGAACTTCACAAGGAGAGATCACGTGTAGGTTGTGCGGAGGCGCTGCAGAAACTCTTGCGCATGTTCTTGCAGGATGTCCTGCTTTAGCACAGTCCAAGTATTTGGA
>NC_090885.1:51693655-51698655 GCF_036669925.1 Montipora capricornis
AAATAAATGTTGCAAAATAATAGATTTTGCAATACCATATGATAGCCGTATTGAGGAGAAAGAAGTCGAGAAGGTAGTGAAATACCAGATCTAGCAAGAGAATTGAAGAAGTTATGGAAAATGAAAACAATGGTAATTCCTATTGTAATCGGAACATTTGGAACAGTTCCAAAAGATCTAAAGAAGAGACTAGAGAATATTGGTATAGAGACCAAGATAGACGAGCTTCAGAAAAGTGTTATTCTGAACACGGCAAGGATTCTTAAGAAGGTCCTAGAAGTTTGAGGAGACTTGTTGTCACCAAGCTTCCTGGAGTACGGAAGTTCCATTGGAGGTCCAATGTGCGAAAACAAGATAATAATTTAACTTGAAATATTTTACAATAAAATAAAAAATCTTAACCAAGCCTAATTAGACATTACAAAAAATTACAAATGTATATAAAAAATATATATCTTATTAGATGTTTTGATGTGTAGTGTCACTGAGTATTTTTGCGAGTTGTGCTCTATTTTGACGAGCCTGCTAGGGCAAGTCAAAATAAAAACAACGAGTAAAAACACTCAGCGATACTACACACCAAATTATCTAATAAGCTGTATATTATCCAATTTTTTTGCACTAAGTTTTTAGCAAATGAACTGTAAACAACTGAGAACATGTGACAGATTTGTGCGTGCGGGGCAACGTCAGCAACTAAACTAGTCAAACTGGTGTACAATAACTAACTGTACAATATTTAGCTCATATTAACCGAGCAGGAGGTCTGTATGGGAGAATCTTGACCGAGGTCGTGAGTACAGACCGAACGCAGTGAGGTCTGTACACACGACCGAGGTCAAGATTCTCCCATACAGACTGACTAAGCTCGGTTAATAAGATGTTTATTATATGGCAAACAAGAACAATTTAATTCGTTTAATGTAACTGGTTTGTACTAACTGAAATTTTGCTTGCGAACGGCGATGAGTAGCGATGAACTGAACTTAATTCTGTCAAAGTTTGCTCGTCATCCTCTCTTTTGTCATCATGCTGTTTGGCACTTCCATAAATAAATATTGGTAGAAGAAAATACTCAATATTTTTGCATTTTAGTTTGCATCTTTTCACCGCAAAACATTACCGGTCTAGATGCCGGTCTAGATGGGAAAATCTAGACCGCGGTCAATATCGATTTTAGCCAATCAAATTCGTGAATTTTGTAGTTCCCAGTCCTCGTGAGACAGAACCATATAATAAGGTGTAATATTTGTATTCGTTTCGTCCGTTTTCTGCAATGGTCCCAAGAGGAACTGGAAAAGATTCTTATGCAAAAGTTTGGAGGGACAAACAAAGAGTATTGATACTGGCTAGTACAAATCCAGTGCTCTAACAAGGCCCATATAATCATGTGATGCTCTTTGTATTGCTGCCACACCTTGAATAATGGTTAGCAGGTAACTACGTTCGTGTAAATTTAATCATTTACTCAATAACGTTCTGCTTACTGTTATTGTTTTCGATTTGTAGCTCCTTCCAGTGTGCAAGTCATGGGAAGACTACTTATGGGCATTCTACAAAGTTATGGTGGATGTCAGAGTTGAGCAGGTAATTGTTTTTTGCTTTATGGGAGGACTGGGTTAAATAAAGGTGTTGTTCAGGGCTAGTACTCCAATGAAAGAAGCGAACAGTACATTTATTTAACATGGTACTGTTGAAACTTGTATGTAGTGGGGTCGTCTATTGCGGTGGCCCTCGAAGGTTACTGCTGCAAATAAAAGAGTTGCTGCAAATTTAAAGTAGTTACTGCAAACTTAAAATAATTGCTGCACATTTATACAGCCTTGGACGAGCGTGACATGAGTTTCGCAAAAGAATTACTGGAATGTGCGTGCGCAAATGTTCTGCTTTCTAATTTGCAACAACATTCTTTTAAGGACGTTCGCGCCCAAAACGTTCCCACGCACAGATTTTTTTAAAACTTGCCACGCAGAAAGGTAATGATTTACTTTTGCCAAAAAGGCAAAAAAAATGGGGGGTCACCGTGCTCGTTTTCGAGATCACGAGGTGCACTTTTAGAAGCTTGCGTTATTTTAAGACGATCTTAGCTGTTTTGTTTTACGAGACATCTGGCTTGTCTCTTTTTACTGGGCAAACCTGCCCAGAGGGAAGGAGCACGAACAGGACTCAAGGTCCTATGCGAGGTGCTCCACCCTACCCTATCCAGACCAGAAAGACCAGACCACAACACCGGGAACTACATGCCCTACTCTTTACGACAAGCGTGCGGGTTCTTTTACGTCCCACAGGATTATGAACATTGAAGGGTTGTGAGACGGGACCTCCGGCTTTAGCATCGTTTTACCTTCGTGGTCTGCCATGCATGACGTGTGCGTGACGTGCGCGAAAAAATGCGCAGTAGCAATGGGCACGAACGTCCTTAATTGTAGCAGCGATTATAAATTTGCAGCAACTATTTTATTTGCAGCAGTGACCCTTATGGGTCACCGTAGTTTATGGAAAGGAACAATTTAAATCAACACAACTGTGTTAAGAAACCCAGCAGGAAGGAGTGAACCAGTTAGCTTTGGGACTTGTGAAGACAAATGCAGTTGGTACTCATATCAGAATTTGATCCTGTAATATAAATCCAGCGCTCTAACGAGGGCCATAGAATCACGTGGTTGTACAATGTAGTTGTTTCTCTGAAAACTGTAGCAGTGACAATGGTAGCATTCACCTCTCACCAACAGTGCTTGTTATGATTATCACTGTCTTTAGCAATGCCTGGAAACCTTATCTTGAACTTGAAATATTTTGCTATCCATTCAGAACCCTGAGCTCACTAAAGTTCCTCTTGTACATTTTTAAGTACTTGTAACTGATGTTTGTTTCAGGTTATTCGTCTCCATGCAAGGCCTGACAAACCTGTGGAAAACTTGCCCTCAGAGTTCTGGGACCAGAAGTAAGCAAATTTAGTGCAATTGATTGAATCAATTCACCTTTGACCTTTGTTGAACTCCACTTCTGAACACTCAACAATTTCTTCACAGCCTCAATCCTGAAAAAATATTTGAAGAAATTCGAGCTTGCCCAATTGAAGTGAGTCAGTTTTTAAACACTTTGATTTGATAAAATCTTTAGCCAATCCTGCATCATCTGTAAAGTGTGAATGTCTTATAATAATTGATTTGTTTCGCTTCAGTCTGTTAGACATCATGCAAATGACTTTCATCACGTGATACAAAGGCACATCATACTAAATGACACAAATGGTTAGTTTCGCTAAATGACATGTCATTTGTATTGTTATTGTTATTATTATTGTTATTATTATTGTTATTATTATTATTATTATTATGAAAGAATGGTATCATTAACTTTTAAGTGTGTACGGAAAAAAGTAAAGTTAGGTGGTATTTGTTCTTGGTTCCAGTGCAAATAAGGCAAATGTTACGTGAAATGACATCTCAAATTACTACGACCTGCTCCCGTTTGAGCTTGTAGCTCAATTGGTGGAGCAATGGTAATGTAATCTGAAGGTCGTGCGTCAGTTGTAGTTGTGGGTTAAATTCCCACCCTTTTTCTTTCTTTTTGTGGTCCATTCGGTCTATCGCTGAGATGGATTACATGAGAATGTATAGCGCCGTAAGTTACTGATAAATAAATGTTAGACATGTTGTGTTCGTCTCTGAGGTGTTCCCTGTAGAGCATTTTAACTTGTTTTAATACATGTACATTGCGCTAACACGCTGCACTACTACAATCAACATTTGGGGTTTGCGAACACCAGTGCATTAAAGCAGTACGCGAAGCTGAAAGAGTTTTGTTAAATTTAAAAGGACTTGCCTTCGATCGTTACAACATCAACTCATGCGGCGTAGGCATCTTTTCTTTCTTATTAAATAAGTGCAAAATTGAATTTACCCTTTGTTGCATTGCGTCGAGCTATGTTCATTTTTTTGGTTTCAAGCTTATGCGTAGTGGATTCTGGGTCAATGCCCACTAGCTATGCCGCACAAGGCCCAAATGTTAATCAATAATTCAGTTTCCATTAAATATCACAAGTACGTGATGTGAAGTTTTCCTTGATTAGGTTTGATCGAAAAAATGTACAGTTGGCTTCAAAAGGAAGAAAAACCGATGGCACATATACTGCGATTTATGGTAAGTAAACAGCTGGGCTATTAAAAGGCCCGTTTAACTACTTCTAACACTTGGTTAACGAATTGTTGGAACAGGTCTTCGTTGAAAGCGTGAAAAAGGAAAAAGTTGTCGAATCATATCGAAAACGGTTTAGACGTACATTTATAATCAACTTGGAGGCATATTTTTTTGATTCACGGCGCAACACTTTTTAGTGGCTGGGACAGAATTATTTCTTTTGCCTACATTCTATGATGATGATGGTTGGTCTTCTTGGAACAAATACATACGTTCCTGTACGAGATTGAGCGTTTTTAGCAGATTTTGTCTTTTGTTATTTAGGCCCATTTGGTTCTGTTCCTGAAGTCAACTGGAGTCGAATCTGAGGTGGGTATTAACCCAATGTCATTATATTTCATTACCCGTTTGATTTTGTCCTTAAGAGGCATTCTCATGCCGTAGATCGTCGAAGGCTAAGATTAAAGTTTTCGAGAGTAGCCCAAGGCCTCACTCGAATAGTTTATTCACCGATTGCTTAATATGCTATCATCACCGAAGTGCAGCTGAATTGTGAGGACTATTGTGTCAAGCTGAAGGTTTTAGGCACTTTCACCGATGTCCAGATGACGAACTTTTTCATATATACCACACAAACTTTATAAGTGAAAAAAAAAGGCATTTATTTCCTAAAACGACTACGATTACGGGAGCCCATGGTGTTTCTGGCCGGCATTCTATTCACTTCCGGATTAACCAATCTCAACGAAAAAAAAAGGGACTCAAATTTTAGCAATCAAATAAAAAGAAAACGTTTCAGAAAAAGTGTTTGTACCCGAAGTAAAAAAAGCTAATGAATTTTAGAGTCGCCCATTTTC
>NC_090885.1:51703655-51711155 GCF_036669925.1 Montipora capricornis
TGCCTTTGTTAAGTATTGGTAGTCCCGTGTGGCGAAGTAAAATTAAAGATGAAGGGTCATTTTTGTTTTCAGGAGTTGGTTAAAGTACACTTGACGTCAAGTATCTTTCTTTACTCAGCTACTTAAATATCTCCACCTTCAAAAAACATACTTCACCATTTTCCTCTTGAAATTTCACATTTTTTGTGCGAAAGTGGTCACGTAAGTCAGCAAAAATAGCCGTAATTTTGACCCACCACCGAGTCTGTACTGTATTTGACGTCACAAACTGCTTTGCATTCACGTTTTCAAAAGATTGTAACGATGCAAAGCAGTTTATGACGTCAGATTCAGAGTAGACCCACGCTTCTTTCAGCTCGGTCGTATATTTGCTTGAATCCAAAAATTCTTTCGAAGATGTACTGAAGTGCCCTGGGAAACGTGCTTGCTTATTTTGGACAAGAATAATTTTAGCGGTCAGGTGCATTTTAAGAAAACATACCCGTTGTCTCCACCAATCAACGTTCAGTCATTTTTCCGTTAGTGATTTCCATCGGTAATTCCTTTAAAATGATAAAGGAACAATACTAAAAAATATACTGTTATTGTTTTTTCTCGACAGCCACTAGAAAACATGCTGCAGCCCGTGAGGTATTTCAGAAGATTCCATCGGATTCCATTGATGTGATTCACAAACAGTGGGAGCTAAGGGTGGGTTTATAACGGACTGCTTTTGATGTTGCGCTTAAGGTATAGGACTAAATAATCGATACACATTTGAATTGTATTTGAAAGGATAGATATGTTTGACGAAGTTTTCGCTGGCCAAACAGATTGTTGGAGTTCATACTTCTTATCTTTGTTGTTTCGCAGAGTAAACGATTGTGGCGATTTTTGCCTTCGATCAGTTCTGCCACACGACAGATAGGCTTTTAGACGGGTTCAAACTCGTCTTTGTGAGCTCGAGCGCTTCAAGCATTGAATATTGCAGGAAATTCACTTTTAGCCTGAACGTTTGGTCAATACATGATGGGCTACTGCAATTTGTTTCATTTTCGTTAACTCTGCATAAAATGTGCCTGAGTTATTCCTTTTGAAATGTTTAATCCGTGAAGACCCGAAACCATCAGGCATCTTTAAGTTAACGTAGTGAATACCAGTTATGGCATCTAATAACAGGAACTCATACCATCCATTGTCTTTAGTCTCTTTCACATCGAAACTTCTAGACTCGTTGCAATTTTCTGTGTTGTTTC
The DNA here is from genome assembly GCF_036669925.1 of Montipora capricornis. Lineage (NCBI taxonomy): Eukaryota > Metazoa > Cnidaria > Anthozoa > Scleractinia > Acroporidae > Montipora > Montipora capricornis. Next base: position 51,704,891 of record NC_090885.1, read on the forward strand.
AGGGTGGATCGACAGCGTTACCCGCTGGAGATGACAATGCCATAAAGGAGTTTCTTTGCATCAAAGCTTACTTGGTTAGCAATTTGATTTTACTTTGTCTCTCTGGCAAACTTGTTTAGTGTTTCAAATAGTAAGGACCCGCCGTCAGCTATTGGGAGTTCAGCAGGAAGTACAAACCTGTGCCATGTTCATTCTATCTTTTAGGACGCTACATACAACTTTCTAGTCACATTTATTTATTTCTGATTTAAAGTACTGAGTCAGTTATTGTTTTTCGTTCAATCCGATATCTTTGCATGTGTGTACGTGTACGTGAGACGTGTGCGTGACTTAAGGCAGGAACTACCAAATAAGCTTCTGAAAAAAATGGAAGGTCTAACGCACTTCAAGCATACATTACTTTCATTCACAGAGTCCTTTCACGGAAACACATGAACCCAACAAATTGCCCTGCTTTCAACTGAGTGACTTCATAGCTCAGTTGACGGTAGAGCATTCCACCCGCGGCATTGCAGAGGTCATGAGTTCGAATGCCGTTAAAGCCGCCTGAATCGGTTGTTCGAAAGCCGATTAACTTAATCCAGGATTAGCGTAAACTTTTGTTTCATGTTTTCTACTTTTGGGTGAAAGTTTCTGTTGCTTCTTCTTGTTTTTCAAGATTGACTTCCAATGTAAAGTTTTGCCGAGTATCACCGTTTAACAGCAGTTGGGAGTAAATACTGTAAATAAACTCCTTGGTTAATTTTTAATCCGGGATTAGCGTTAATCGGCTTTTGAACAACCGGGCCCAGGGCCCGGTTGTTCGAAAGCCGATTAACTTAATCTAAGATTAGCGTAAACTTTGGTTTAATTTTTTCAACTTTTCAGAGCAAATTTCCTTTGGTTATTTTTGGTTTTCATGATTGCCTTCCTCTAATGTAGAATTCTGCCAAATATCAGCGTTCTACAACATTTGGGAGTAGAGAAATAAACTCCTTGGTAATTTTTTAATCTGGGATTAGCGTTAATCGGCTTTCGAACAACCGGGCCCAGGTGTCTAATTTTGAGACAATAGGCCTTATTCAAGATAGCCGCCATGTTGGTTTTCAAATTGTCATGCAAATTAGCCGTCTGTTTTACTGGGCAAACATTCAGTGGAAAAAAGTAATGATTCCAAGTTCAAGTGAGGCCTAACACTACTGTGAAGTTTTTTATACCCAATAGGCCTTACCCCTTATTATGTAAAGCATCAAAATTTTTTTGTTGAGTGACTACAATAAATACCAGAATGCAATGTTTCAGTAGTCACTCAACAAAAAAATTGTGATGTGTTACGTCAGAAGGGGTAAGGCCTATTATTCCATCAGAGATCAACCCTATTATTGGAATTGGGCCCACACAAGGACTCTGACCTAGGGTTGATCTCTGATGGAAATAATTGGGTATAGAAAACGTCACACTAGTGTTAGGCCTCACTCGCACTTGGAATCATTACTGTCAATATGCTACTGAAGGACAACAACTAACGATTGGAAAAAACGCAAATTGCGGAAAATTGGCTCGTCGAAATATTGAAATAGCATTGCTAAAAGTACGTTTTAGAATTTAGAATTAAGTACCTTTTATAATAAATTTATAACTTTTGATTGCCTTTGACATTTTGACTTTCTACCTCGCTTTCTGCTCATTTTACACCAAAGAAACATCGAAGTAACTTGTGTAATCATTCTGTTTTACTACTTAGGCTTTAAACATTCAATGAACGTGAAACAAATCATCTGTGTGGCTAAGATATTCGTTATAACCTCTCGACATTTTGCTGTTTGCCCCCTCAGAAGTGTGTTGCTAATTTGCATGATAATATTAAGTCCAACATGGCGGCCATCGTGAATAAAGTGTATTGCTTAAATTGTCCAGTTGAGTGCGAGGATCATTTCTTTGCGTGTAGAATAGTAAGTGGAATTCGGAAATATGATCATGTTACGCCTGAACTGAAACGCCTTAAGTGGCTTCCAGTATCCAGTCAGCTTTACTATCGAAATACCATTTTGGCTTTTAAATGTATGAATTGTCGTGCCCCTGAATACCTGAGCACTATTTTCACCAAACGTTCTGATGTAAATAGTTATACAACCAGGAGTTCCCAATTTTTAAATATCCCTCTTTTTAAAACTGCCTCTAGACAGAGAACTTTTTATTACCGAACTGTTAGCATATGGAATTCCTTGGAATCTAATATGAAACTTTGTAGCAACGAATTAATCTTTAAGAAGCGTTTAAGGAACAAACTGCTAAGGGATTTTTTAGGAAGTGATTGATATCGTGATAAGTAGTTATGTAATTGATAGTGATGATTGGTTATTTTAATCTTGTAAATAATTTAAATAATTATGTAAATTATTATTTTATAATTATTATTGTTCCTGAAAAGCCCCTTTGGGGAGGTTCAATAAAGTATGTATGTATGTATTTCTGTCTTACGTAATGAGCTTCTGCTTAGTTTCATAACTCAAATGACGCGATTGTTTCATGGGGTTTCGTAAAACCGTTAGCCAGTCAACTATTTGGCGATTCACAACATATTCATACGAAACAAATTATTTTCAAGTGCGCTAGAACGCGTACGAGCCAATTCCAATAGGGAACTTAAGGACAGACGTATTGAGCTGCAGTCGGCAATCGTCATGTCACGGTCTTTATACTTACACAGACGATTAACATCTGGGCAAAACCACACCCTCTGAATGCGAAAAGTGAAGTTCTGGTTGCCTTCCGTTGCCCATAAACGCTTTTGCCCTCCAGGTCTTCAATGGAGCTTTGCTTTTGCTATCGATCGGGTAAAAAATCATTGAGCGAGTCGTCAACCGTAGTAATTAACTAGCTTTTTAACATCGTCATCGGTGGACTGTAATTGACATATCCAATGCATTTAATTTCGTCTGGGTTTGACTTCTGTATCTTTGGCTACAGAGTGTCTGTTTTTCACTCTATATTTGGGCTTGGGTGGCGACTAAAGCATGTTGTCCGAAATAAGCGGTGACCAGCCCAGCGTGCTCGTTTCTGTGCTACTTTTGTTGAAATGGATGATCTTTGGTTCAGATCTTTCCAAGAGGGGTTTTGAACGCGCGCATAAGTAGGCTTGTTTAGGTGTCGTTAATCACTCTATTTGGCTTGAGAGATCGTCATCGCTATTTGCTGAAGAAAGATGGGTATATTTGATTTAATTTAAACATCTGGAAAATCATATAAAGGCTTCATTTGAGTGGTTGACTTAGTAATAATTAATGATGATTTCTTCTCATATTTTTCAACGGATTATTTTGTAATTCTTCATCTGCAGGAGGCAATGGATGGATTCAGTTATTGGTTTCAACATTTCCATCAGAGTGTACCGGTAAGTGGAAGGAAAATCCATTTGTTAGTTTCCTCTGGATGTTGAATCGTGTTTAGAATTGACGTTAATTTTTTTTGTGTTTTCAGCTAAAACCGCGACACGAGGAGCACGCTAATTTCACTGAAAAGGTTGCATTTGAACAGCGCCTGAAAGAGTACGAGGTAACCACATTGTCCTGCGTAGTTAAGGTAGTAATACTTCTGAATATGACGATCACCATCGCAATTTGCAATGGTATCATTATGAAAACATATTCAAGGAGGCAGAAACAAAGGGACTTGGGTCTTTACGCGGTCCAATGAACCATACAATAGACGGAGACAACACTTCGTCTCTTAGTATTTTCAAACAATTTGTAGGAAGATATATCTTCCTTTTCCAAGTCCAGCTCCTGCATGTTATTCCGGTTTTACACTAACTGTGCTAAAGGACCTACTTCCTCAAAAAAATCCTTACGTTCTTACGTATTTCTACTTTCAAAACAGGTGGAATTTGGAAGATGGAAGAACTCTCTGGATATTCACACAAAGGTATGTTAATATTGCTCTGACAAAGCATCGTTGCTTCATTTTTTGACTTCAAGGATTTGTTTATTTGTTAGGTCACTGTTGAGAAGCTTTATAACGTTCTTTTGTTCCCTGATGGAGGTTGGATGGTAGATCAGCGTGAGGTTTGTGTTTTGTTGAGTTTTACGTTCATCATGTCCTTTGGTAGAAATGTTGCATCAACAAGCAATCATAAAACCTTTGGTAGTCTATTCCATAAGTGCCTACTGCGCTTGTCATTACTAGTTAGTTTATGGAATCAGTGTTCTCTCGAGGATTTTGTCTTAGAGAGTCCCTGGGCCCCCTTTCCTGAAACGGTGGAAAACATAATTTTTCGTGATTTCTCCGTCCATTTCATCAAGGCACGTTCAAATTGGAACTCTTGCAATGATGGCTCTTCGACAATATTGTAAGTGCGTTCAATTGGTTTGCCTCGAGACAGATCTTACAGGTCATGATCTCTTTGTCGGCATCATAGGCAAGCCATTTGTATTGCAACTGCCATGCATTCTGAAAACCACGGTCTTTCTTCAGTGAAACAGCTTTTTGATCTTTGCTTGCTACGTTGTCCTCTTCAGCGTCCTCTTCACCTGCGTTACGATGATCTTCTGCACTTTCTTAAATCCTTGGTACTTTAGGGCGAAAGAATCAATGTAGTTTTCTCGTGCCACAACGAACAGCTCCGCGGTACGAATAACATTAGCCCGCGCTATTAATCATTTGTTACAAAGTACTTACCAGATTCAATATGGCGGTCTAGTTATTGAAGCTGCGCTACGCTTGCGTGACTGACGAAGGCAAACGTTAATAAAATCGAAGGCTTTCAATACTTTAACAAACTGCTTTCATTCAGTTAAAGAAGCAAAGAGCTGGGGTATTTGCTTGACCATTAAAAAACTGCTAACTTACTTCTGTAACTCTGTTTCGCTCGTAGCATCCTTGTAGGCCCAGGTGGGCGCATTTGCAGGTTTTTAATGCGCCCTTTCTATTTTTCTTGCGAGAATACCGCAAGGGCGCGGCCTGGTGAGAGCGCTGTGTAATGTGCATAGTTACCGAGAGAAAAGCAAGCTTCATAGCCAACGTTCAAATCGTGTGTTAGTCAGCAGTACATAGCCTTGGTGCTCACTAATTCGACTGAAAGCGTGTATTGTTTTTCAGTAGCAAGTGGGTGATGATGCTACCGATGGAAGTGCTTCACCAATTAACGGCAGAAAGAGCGATTTGAAACCCTCCAACAAAGGCTGAGAAAAATTTGTAACCAGGGTGGGAATCGAACCCACGAGGTGCAGATTAGACCAACGTTACTTCACCTTGAGTGGACAGGAGCAGGCATTACACCTTATTTATAACACAAGTGTCGTTTGAACGTAACATTTTATTTATCATTTTGTTTTATCACAAACAAAATCATTGTGCATTGCGTCTGTTCAGTAGTAGACCACAGAGGCTCTTTGGGGAAGAGCTTCATTGAATGCTCCTAAGACATTTTGATATCCCTTGTGAGCCATTGTCAAACGCTGTTTGACTTCCAAAAGATAACAAAGATAAAATGTGTAGAATGGAGAAATCGAGCTCGTAAGAAACGTGCGCACCAGAAGTAAGGGCTGATGCGACCCCCTTCTTGCAGTCTGCACCTATTTCTTGAGTATTATAGGGTGCGAGCTGTACTACAGTTTCAGACAACATGTCTTCAGAATAAAGTAGCCAATCATCGTCTTAGGGGGTGTTTTACTTGATCCCAGTGGAGCTTTCATTCTGGCTTTGTAGATGATACCAATAGTGCATCGAAGCCTAAGATGAAGTTGATGGGAGAAATGCTTCTTTTTTTCCTAGGAGGAGGAGGACGAATCAAGTCGAACTCATCAACTACAACTATTAAGACAGCTATGTCTTCCACTCATTTGCTTTCTGCTTCATAAAGTTTTACATTCAACAGAACAGTACAAGCAGGTTAGTGCTGAATCGTCTGTAAGGTCAACGAGAAACTGAAAGCGAATGTCGTGTTGACGAGAAAGCTGACATAACACCCGTTTGATCCAGTTGATACACTGTCTCTAGCTTTTTCTTCAGTTTTCAGAACCAGAACGTCTGGTTTTTAGCTTAGGTTGAAATTTGCGGTTAATACCTAAAAACGTCTTTTAAGTGTTCCTCAAGCTCAATATATCGAAAGTAATGCGAGCATGATAATACTCATAATAAAAGAAAAATTAAGACGCTCTTTCTGCAACTGACTCAGCATATTTTGAGCCCCAATTTGTAGAAGGGCCTCTTAAGGAAAGTGTATCGCGGGACTACCATCAATGTTGCACAAACGTTCCGGAGAAAACACTGAATGAGGGCTTTGGCC
>NC_090885.1:51716155-51725519 GCF_036669925.1 Montipora capricornis
TATCCATGCAATCCCAAAACTTTCTTAGGTTCTTGCCGTAGATCCAGTTATTATGAGAGAGTTGAACCAGCATCCAGAATGGCATGGCAATCAATGCCACTAGAATGTCGCTTATTGCAAGAGAGATGATGAAAAAGTTGCATTTCGTTCGTAAATCCCGGAACGTGCAAAAGCTTGCTATAACGATCAAATTTCCACTGAGAGCGACAACAATCTGAAGAGCAACGAACACAGCTGCCACAGTGTAAAGGGCTCCTGGTCCTATTCGGGTTACTTGAGTAGGATCTTCAGTCAAGACATTTAATGTGCTGTTGGTTCCCTTCTCCATTCCTCCTGTAAGGAAAATTAATCAAAACAAAGTGAAGAATAGAGGCTATGCTGGTTGCAGGTGACAGCGGGTATTGTTGGCTGAAATTTTGTCTCCCAAACCGTTTAGAGAAAACTTAGAGGGCGAGCTTGTTAATCGATGGGGTTTACTTTGACACTGTGGACACTTTGACAGTGTTGCTTTCCGAATTTCTGAAAAGCGATCATCGATGTGAAACTAATGGAATCACTCATTCATTTAACTATCTTACCGCAAAATTTGCATGTTTGTGTCAAATTGCGTTTACGGATAATTTACGCTTGAACAAAGAACAGCCTCGTGTGCAATACATACTGATTAGCAAGTAGGCTGACAACCAATTCTTTGCCGCATTGTTGTTTCTCGTGGTACACGATGTTGGTACTTGAAATAGAACAGAACTGTTAAGACCACTGTCGCTCAGGTTGCCGAAATGTCAATGAATGTGTCAAAAGAGTCTTTCTCAGGACTACCGATATTACCTCTGGCTTCAAATCATTCACAAAAACTGCTTTGTTAAATTAAAGTGGGGATATTGTTGACCACCTTGCAGTTGTTGTTGAGGAGCGAGTGAGCGGCAATATGAACAGAATTTAAAACAAATCTGTGCAGAATTCAGACATTTTTGGCTTTGCTGGCTGTTCACCAGAATGCATAGCACTACACCAGAAAGAATCGCTCTAACGGACAAGCCTCGCTCTGACGGACGAGCCTCGCTCTGAGCAGGAGTCACTTACGTAATATTTTATACGCTATACCCGCTAACCCTGTCTTGCTTTCTGGTCAGCTCCATCTCCTGCCAAACTTTAGGTAGCCTGCGAAAGCAGACGTATTTCCGGCTGTCGTTTCTCTTCCCCGGCAAGAATTAAGGTAACTCTCATTAATTTATGACAACTAGTGTTGTGATAATAACCAAAATGACCACGTCATTGAGTAAGGAAAAGTTGGAAAAGCACCAGGAATTAAGAAGAGAATTTGCTCGGTTATGGCGTGTAAATGTTACTGTAACGCACGTAGTGGTTGGGGCTTTGAGTATGGTGACGCAGTACTTACAGTGGAGTATTCAGCAAATAGGAGAGACTGTAAGAACGGAATTTCTGCACAAAGCGGAACCGCAAGAAGTGGTTGGGTACGTGATGAAGCATGGCAGCAGGAAAAGCTACATACAGCCAGATGGAATGATGATATATAGCATGAGCACTAAGAACTGCTTCTCATGGCTAAGCGAATGGAAGTCATGCCCAACGTATGTTGTGGCCGGTATGTGTAAGTTCTACGAACAGCTCCTACCAACGAAGTTATATTATAGAGGGAATTTTAGTATATTATAGAGGGAATAAAGGCCCGAAAAGTCTCGGGACTTTCGAGAAACGGGGCCCTGAGGCCCGTTTCTCGAAAGTCCCGAAACATTTTTGGGCCCGGAAAAGGCATTTGTGAAAATGCCAACCGCTAATTTTGGAAAGCTGATCTTTTAACATGTTTTCAAGGTAGCAAAAAGCAAACTGACTGTGAAATTTGACGACTTAAATCCTCTCCGTTCTTGAGATACAGAGGGAATTGTGACACCCGAAAATGGCCCGTAAACTTTCGGGATTTACGAGAAACGGACCCCTGGTCACTTAAATTCGCCTCCCTTTGCCTGTGACCGCGCACCTGTGGCTCAATAGTTTGAACACCGGGATGCCATGGGGAAGGTCGTGAGTTTGACTCCAGCAAGACCAACACTCGGGGGTCTTAAAATAACTAAAAAAATGCATATGTTATAGGTTTTAAAAATTCTGTAGGTGAAAAAGAAACTAGAAAAAAAAGTGTTTTTTTTTCTGCAAAACTGGGCTACCCATTTTGTCACATTTGAATCTATTAGAGACAATTTCTATCATTATGCGGTAGCACTATATGGAAAGATTTCACCGTCCCATTTCTTTTAAGAAGACAAAATAAATGCCTTGTATGATTCCCATGGTGATGACACTTAAGACGACAACTCAAATGAAAAATCTATGATAAGTATTTAATACCCTGGCCAAATTTCGCCTTGATATGATGACCTTAACTATATATAAGAATATGCAGAATACCTTTATTTGTGTAAAAAAAGAGAAGCTATATGCGAGGAACACTGTCGGTACCGCATGCTCAGGTGTGGTTACTGTTCAGATCCGACCTGTCGGCTGGATTGACTAACGAAGTGACGTCACAGCCAAATCAAATTCGACCTAGAGCTCTTCTCTTTTGAGCTGAGGGAGAGAAGAGCTCTGCGGAACCCTGAAACTAAGTGTCTTCTCTTTGGTTTTCGTGAAAAACAATGAAAAGCGTCTCTAATTGGTGCAGGTAGGCGCCGTAAGGTTCAAATAGCCATTTTTGGCCAAAAGAACCCTTCGGAGCATGTTCTACACAGAGTTGCCGAGAGCCTTGGGTCATGCGCGCATATATAAGATCCGAGGCACTGGTGACGAGAACGAACTAAATTACTAACTTTTGGGCTACATATGCGCGCACGCAGCTCAGCCGGAAACTAACAATATAAGGCGTATCAATTTATCTGCCTGAAATTAATGGATACATCCGGAATTTGCTTTGTTTGGTGGCTGCTGAAGTAGCAAACATTTTCTAAACGTGTTACCCGTTCAGACCTCAGAACAGAAGGTGGACGTATGTATCATTTAGCAACATCTGTTTCGTTGCAATGTAACTTAATAATGCGAAAGCGGACTATGATAACTTTACTTCAGAACGAATACTTCTGTACTGTCAGAAATAATATTCTTGCAAAGGTAAAAAAGAAAAAGAAATGACTCACTTTGCAACGTGAAACTGATGTTCTGAAATTAATGGGCTCGGGAACTGTATGATTTTAACTTCATTCCTTTCTTAATTTTAATCGGTAGACTAGAATTGTTACAGCAAAATTGGAGGTCCAAGGAAAATCGAAAAAACACTCACTTCGATTCAGTTAGCTGACAGTAACATCACTGACATAAAACTGATTCAACTGCATTATATTGGAGCATAGCTTGATTTATGCAACTTTTGAAACCGTCGTATCATGTACGCACTTTTCTTGTGACTTGTATGACATTTCTTGGTCTTAGGTAAACAGGACTTAGAGTAGAAACGACAAAGAAACTAATAGCAGAACGTAAATCTGTTTACTTTGCATTAGTTTTTCTAAAATGCTGTTATTGTTAAAAATGCTTTCCATTAACAATTTTCTTACGTCGAGTTTTGCGATAGATTTTTCAATGCTTGTTTTATATTTTATGGAAGAAAACAATTACATTAATTTTGGACGACGCGGTCCCATAAAGAGGAGCAAACTGACCACGAAAATCAAATCTTTTGCATGCACTTGTTTCCGGATTCAAATTCTTATTCAAAGTGGACAACAAAATTCTTTAAAGGCGGCCGAATATTGACATTCATTTTGCTGGCCACAACCAAATTTCACCGCGTGTAAGAAATACAGCTATAGAATCTAAGTTATTGAGTCTTTTTTATTATTTATTGCTAGAGGCTTTTAGTAAATGCTATTTTTAAAAGAATAATTTAGTCTTGACAATGGCTTATAAGCTTCATATGATTTTAACGGAGTTTGTCCTTGAATCGCTGGAAAAGCGCTTAACACGAATTTGGTGCAGGAAGATTAGAGATGACTTACCGATATAAAGGCGACGAGAAGGATTCTTAGCTTTGTCCTGATTGTGCGCTGTCTTCTGCTTGCTTTGCTCTCAGTAGCAGCTGCAACGGATAGTATCTGATAATTGATCGAAGCCTTACATGTAATTCACTCTGTTGACATTTCAAAGAAGGGAATCCTTTTGGACATGTGTATGTATTGGGTTCATAATTCAGCAATACCACAGAATTTTCAGTCACTGCAAAAATTGATGAAATACCTCAACTCGCAAACAACAATTCTAATGTGATTAATTATCACCGTTCGAAAGTGCTGCATTTGTACGGTTTATTCGTGACAAAATGGCCATTTTGCGTGTAACTGTTTGTCAGTCCAGGAGACACGAACGATTTATTGTGGACTCTCGATTGAATGGACCGTTTAAAGAAAAACAAATTGACGAAGAATCATTTCCGACGAGTTCACTTTTCGATGAAAAGAATTTTTTTTTTAAATTTTGTAATTAATAAAAACACAACTTACTTACAATAATAAAAACACAACTTACTTACAATACGGCTATACTATTTACTTACACTACACTACGTTGATTTAAAAGGAAAAACAAATTACATCAATGAAAAGAAATAAAATAAATGAATAAATAAATAAATAAATAAGGAAGGGGAAAGGGGGGCTCCAGTGCTTAAATTCACTTCAACCTTAACTTGTCTAGTCATTGTTACTGTCATTATTTGTATAGACATATATATTGCTCTATGATATAGATAGTGGTCTATGCTATTGATAAATGTTGGTAAGCAACAAAAAAAGAGACGCAGAGAGACATAACTATAGTAGACAGTTGCGTTAGCATGACGTCATGTTAAAGGCAACCCTGGTTTGACAGACGGGAAGAAAACACGAAAAGGCCTGACTCCCGTTGTCATAAAAACAAGTCGCGAAAGCGGGAAAAAACGTTTTTCGTGTTATGCAGAAAAAAAGTGCAAGATGATTTCGGAAAAAAATCTGCTTCCTGGCACTATTAACATTACCGGACCATATCAAACAACGACTTTTCCTAAATTCCAACGGAATTTGTGTAAAATTTGAGACCTGTTGTACCAGCTTCGAGAAATTTTGCTCTTGACGTCATAGTCGCAATACTGAGATACTATTTAAGAATAAGACCCGTAGCCCGCAAGGGCTACGGGTCAATATCCCTTTAGGCGAAGCCGAATGGGCTATTGATCCGTGGGCCTTGAGGGCGAATACTGAAAGCAATTAGTATCACCCAACTAGTGGGGTAATGCAAATCCTGCATTTTGATTGGCTGCGCTACTAGAGGACTATTAGTAATAGTCCTCGAGTAGCGAAAAGCGTGACGCTTACTTTGGTTTTATTCCCAAATAAATATTTCTTCAACTTGCATTCGCTAAATTTATTATTGCCTTTTCTGTCCAACTAGTTGGGTGATACTAAAACATACGCCCTCAAGGGCCACGGGTAGGCTTCGCCTCATGGGCTATTGACCCTTAGCCTGCAAGGGCTACGGGTCTAATTGTTAATTGTTTACAACAAATTGAATTAAAGGGAAAGTACGGCCTAGGAAAGTTTCTCTGAATCGAAAGTTCTTTACCTGTATTGTCGTACTTCATGACCACTCATTGGGCTTAATGTGTTTAAATAACCAACAGTATATACTAAAACAGTGGATAGCGTTGAACTCGCGCGCTGATTGGCTCGTCAAACTCCGAATATCCTGTGCTATTTACCTCCGAGCAACTCGGGAAAAAATGGCGTTCCGATTTGCATCCGTGACAAGTGAAGAAAACATCCAAATTAATTTTTTGTGCTGTATATTATCTCGCTGTTTTATTATATACTAAAACAACTATTCACCTTAGTGTCGGTGGTTAGCGTTGGAAATAGGGACTTAGAGATCTACGACGGCGACATCGACGAAAACGTCACCTCAAAACATAACTTTGCACTATCGTCAGTTTCTCGCGGTTAGGCCATTTCGTTCGCGTCGTACAATGTGAGCGAAGTGTCCTAAAAATAAATTGGCACTAGCATTTCTGAGTAAAAATAGAAATTATAGATTCACATTTGTGCGCTCGCGTTGTCGCCAAAACCTCAAATTTGGTGATCTCAGGTCGTTATGGTGCAGAGTACCGCACGAATATTTGCTAAAATGCGTGCGCAAGTCAGCACGATTACTTTTCCTCTTTTAACCAATGATATCGTCGTATCGTGGCGTTCTCATCGACGACCGCGTCGTAGATCGTAAAAGTCCCTAATATCCACCGCTAGCCACCTCCACTTCGGTGAATAGTTATAAATAACGCTTCAAAAATAGACAATTTTAAATTGAAATCCGCCATCTTTGTTTTTGTCTATGAATTAAGGCCATGACGTAGTAATAGTCAAGGATTTCTCCGGATGACAAGATGTAATTGATGTAAACAAGGAAAACAGGCGAGGAAGCGATACTTTCTAGACTTGAATCTTAAATCCAGAGGGTAAATTGTTTTGATATTGGCTCCACCATCAGAACACATTTACCTCGTGGTCGGCAGGGGCTTTACAAAGCGAAAGAGAGCTTGCAGTGCTATCCCGCGTCCCGCGCTCATTGCCTAGAAATAAACGCCCGGAAATCAAGTTTAATCCCTTTACCATGGCTTTCCCTCCACGCTCTTACGACTTCAAAACAAGCGATCGATTTATATGTTTCCATCGAATGGTAAGAGTAAATCGTGTCAGTGCCTTTTTTATTAAAGCTAACAGTATTTAACTACTGTAACATTTAAGCGCATAACAGTGAAAAAGTCGTCTATATATTGCTTGATTCAGTTTTCTCGCTCAAATGATATTTTGGACTGGTTGACTGAGATTTCAGTATGAAGCGAATGTCACTTAGACCAATATTCATATACCTGAAGATCCCGCTTGAAGTCCTCCTTGGTAAAGTGACAGACCCGAACTAACAATGTGGCTGTCAGGTTTTCAGCTCTGGGGATTCCATCCACGTTTTATTTTCCCTGGCCAACCTTTCTTTAAAATGTTCATTTTCGGTCGAAGCTCCGGTGTTTGTAAAATGTTTATAAGCGTTCTCAACTCTAGACATGTGTGTAATTTCATCCCCCTCGAAAGCGTACTTGAGCAGATCAAACACACCCTAACAGCGGTAATTGTTGCTGTGAAAAAGCCTCGCAAAGTGTTTTGAGCAACATCGGAAAGTTACGTCGGCTTATTCTAAATTAAATGCTTCCCCGTGTAAAAGCGAACAAATACGTTTGCTGAAGCATCAAAGACGGCTGTCGCAGATTTAACAAAGTGAAAAAGAAACGAAGGTACGCTTGTCGAACATTTCTAATGTGGCATGTTAAAGGTTTTTGTCTTGTTTACATTTGCTCTGACTGATTTTTGCCGCCTAGTTTGATTGAGTAGGGAATCTATAATAGTGGCTTGAGTTTCTGTCGCACTTATGGCCTACTTGGCCCACTAGCTATTGAACCACAACACCGTTTACCATAGTTCATCTTTACACTTGAATTTCTTGGGGCAGCAAGGTCACACAACATTGAGAAAGTGATTGGGGAACGAAGAACTTTGTTGACTTTTGCACGTCACAACACGTCATATTCAAGATGGTGCTCTCCTAGTCACAAAAGAGGCAACTTCAAAGTGTTCTTGTCACATTTTAACAGGGAACTGGAAAAAAACGGCAATTATTTCAAATTCCGGGCGAAAGGTCTTAGTAATTTAGAAAAACTTTTTCTAGACCATACTTTCCCTTTAACGAACGAAATGATACATGAAATCAATCATCTTGAACTGCAGATATGAAATAAAGTGAAGCTATGATGTCTATACGTCGCGCACCGGTGGCTCAGTTGGTTGAGCATCGGGCTGTCATGCGGGAGGTCGTGAGTTCGACTCCGGCCGGACCAACACTCAGGGTCTTAAAATAACTGAGGGGAATGTGCTACTTTGTAATGACATCTGCAAATGGTTGGCCTTTCAAGTCTTCTCGGATAAGGACTGTAAACCGGAAGTCCCATCTCATAACCTTGTTGGAAATTGAATAGTATGGGACGTTAAAGAACCCACTCACTATTGGATAAGAGTAGGGGACTCCGGTGTTGTGGTCTGACCTTATCTGGACGGGGGCATCTTTCACTTCCTCAATAAATTGCAAACTGTGTAATAAGCAGTCTGGCTAAAGTCCCCCGAAAAAAATTGTAAATTAGTCATGAAAAGCCCCGAGGGGAGAGACTAATAGCTTCACTTAACTGTGATCGTTGCAGTCTACTTGAACCAACTGAGACTGATGATCTACAGTTTTTTCGCCAAGTGTGTTCTCTTTAACATTTCTTTGTCTGGTTGGACTCACAACCACATTTGGTAAAGCACGTGACCAAACAGAAAATGCCTAAAAAACTCGGCAAGTTAATTCTGTATTTCACAAAGTTTTAACGAAACAGTGTAAAACACGGTAACACAAAATCTGTACCCATGGATTTAAAAAAGAATTCTAAAAAAATTATGATGTCATAAGGCCTTCCTTTGATACACTTTTCAAATATCAGTTCCATTTTGTTCCAAATGGAAATTCCACGCTACAGTTTAGGAAAAATTATGGAAACGGTTCCCATCCTGTGAAAAAACCCGCCTCTTCTTTTCGTTCCCTGAGAGTTTTCACATGTTTTTCACTGAAATGCACAGCAGAGGACTGGGACAGTGCGCATGCGCCTTCTGATTGAGGTGATGTCAGGTTTCAATTGAAAAAGTCTGGTTCAACGAACCATCCATGCACCATTTTGCAAGGCTTTTGACTAAAGAAGTTTCTTAGCGACCATTGTCTTTTTGTGTTAAGAGCCACCCCCTTCAAGTGCCTCTTTGTACTATCCTACTTTCTTTCCTTAAACACTAACACATGCAAATATTCTGAAAGTACCAACTTACATTTTTTGCCTATTTAATGTCAAGAACTTCTAGTCATCCTAACCCAATATGACATGTGCAGTCGTTCTACTTATTGTGCTTTACCGTTATTTCCGTTTTCCCAAGAACATGGTATACGTTAATAGCACACTCTCCAACTTATTCGTCCGTATGACAATCCTACTGTAACGCCTGACTACACTAAAACTAGCTTCGACGTAAATACGATCTACAATCTCATGCTAACTTACAACCTGGTCTGAGCTGTCACAAGAAAGAAGAGCGTTTCAAGCTGATAAATTAAAAACATCCGTAATAGCAATAACAACTACAAGCAATCTGGATCTCAATTGTGTGAAACGAGAAAATATGCAATACTTTGCCCTCCCAATGTTGTTTGCCAAATGGGCCTCAGAAACCTGTGTGCAAACAACATTGTGAGGGAGAGAGAG
>NC_090885.1:51733358-51745858 GCF_036669925.1 Montipora capricornis
ATTCTGATATGAGTACCAACTGCATTTGTCTTCACAAGTCCCAAAGCTAACTGGTTCACTCCTTCCTGCTGGGTTTCTTAACACAGTTGTGTTGATTTAAATTGTTCCTTTCCATAAACTACGGTGACCCATAAGGGTCACTGCTGCAAATAAAATAGTTGCTGCAAATTTATAATCGCTGCTACAATTAAGGACGTTCGTGCCCATTGCTACTGCGCATTTTTTCGCGCACGTCACGCACACGTCATGCATGGCAGACCACGAAGGTAAACACGATGCTAAAGGCGCAAACATTTTCCACAAGAATGGAACGTGAAAGCATGTGGCATTACGGGATAGCTGTGGACCTACAATCAGCGACAAAATTGTTGACACATTGACCATTTCTACCCTCTATGCCACATTTCGTCTATCTTTTAGTCTTGTTAGGTAGCCCAATTCACCCCCTTCCCCCCAGACAATGTTGTAGCGAGATTCCCGGGATATTTAGGTACAAACAGACAACATTGAATGGCGAAGGGGGGGTCTTATCAATAATTTGGAGCATGATTCAAATTAGAGTGTTATTTTACACTTAAAAGGAACTGTTTAAACACAATGTGTCAACTAATTTTGTCCCTGATTGTCTGAGGCAGATTTCCTCTGATATTGCCATGAGTCGTTGATGTAATGCGTAAAACCTTACCTAGGTTATTATTCGGAGGAAAAGAAATGTTTTTCTTATTGGGTTACATTTATTTCCTCTCGTCATTGTAAAGAACCTTTTTCTGCTTATTCGAAATAAGTTAGGGAGGATCAACATGCACGAAGTAACTTGAGCCACTATTATACGTGACGCTACCAATGATCGCGTTACCTTGTAGTTACCTAGTAAACAAATATCAGAGACCTTTTCGAAACATCTGAAAAACATGGAAATCCTGAAAGGTTATGATACTGATGATTGCCATCAGAAGAAAGCTTACGTAAGCCGCGGCCAGAGTTACCGCGGCTTATTTTCTCTCGTATAAACGGCCCTAATATCACTTGATCTACAATGATCTCTTTGGTTTCATCTTGTTTCTCTTCTATATTTTCACTAAGTCTACAGGTTTTGTTTTTCACTTCATCTCCTTTCTCTTACATATTTTCACTAAAATGCTCATTTACAATGCACAATGTATCAATAGCATTTCTCTGAAATGGAAAATGCATTGAAAAAGTGAGAAAAAGTGGAAGAATCAACAATCAGCCACGGTTAACCACGATTATGAACAAGATACTACTTGAAGTGTCATTTTACGCTTATGGTTAACCGACCGTGGTGAATCTATAAGGATTATTGAAATTATTCTCCTTCCTCACTCAAAATCAAAGTGGCAAAGCACTTGCGACTGGCTGGCAGTTCGTTTTTGTTTTCCACTGGGAATTTGCGCGTGAAAAAGGAATATTTTCCAGCGCACTTTCCATCAGTCGCTTCAAAGTAAATTGTCATCTTCCTTCCGCAAATTGGTGATGCATCGCAAAATGACTTGTTCATGACGTTTGCCCAACTTTCTTGGACGACCGGCCCCTCTCCCTTTCTGCTGCTCTTGAAAAGTTTTCCTTCTTTTTTTCCCCGTTTAATAGTCTATAAACAGTGGAAGGGGAAAGTGTAAACGTTCGCATAATTTCAATTTGTTTCAGTCCTTCGTACTTTTGTGCAATGCGCACTAGTGCACGAGTTTGATAGGGTATTTTGGCTTGATTAACCATGTTGTGAACACTTTTAAAGCCCAACCACTCCATTGCAACGTCACCAGAAAATTACATAATCAACCCTAATTAGCGCGTGGTGAGTGAGGCCCATACCCCAAATAAATTAATGGGAAGTACTTACGGTGTACTCAATTTAATGTTACAAAAGAGTTCTAAATATACTTTATTTTCAAGAAATGTGCGGTAGTATAGTTCGGACAATCAGCGACAAAATTGTTGACACATTGACCATTTCTACCCCCTATGCCACATTTCTTCTATCTTTTAGCCTTCTTAGGTAGCCCAATTCGCCCCCTTCGCCCCAGACAATGTTGTAGCGAGATTCCAGAGATATTTAAGTACAAATAGACAACATTGAATGGGGGAGGGGGGGTCTTATCAATAATTTGGAGCATGATTCAAATTATAGTGTTATTTAAAAGGAACTGTTTAAACACAATGTGTCAACTAATTTTGTCGCTGATTGCAGGTCTTCTCGGAAATGTCACGCAATGGCGTGACAGTGCGAATAGACAATCGCTTTGAGAACTTCGCAGCGATTTTACTCTCTTGAATGCTCGGTTACCCCCATTTTTCTTTCCGTAGATCACTTCCTTTCCTGATTTTGTCCATTTTAACAAAAAACAAAAAAAATCTGTACGTGAGATGTTACAAATATTTCGCCTTTTATGCTCTCGTGCGACCGAAGTTTTCTTTCTTAGACTAATATGTACCGTTTTTCAAGGTCTATTTCACCCCAGTAAAAGACATCAGCTTGTTTAGTTATATTAGTTATGTTGAATTGATTCCGTTTACCTGATCTAAATTTCACTACTGTAGCTTTTTTATTGCTGACAGTTGTAAGCTAAGATCGTCTTAAAATAACGCAAGCTTCTAAAAGTGCACCTCGTGATCTCGAAAACGAGCACGGTGACCCCCCCCCCCCCCCCATTTTTTTTGCCTTTTTGGCAAAGGTAAATCATTACCTTTCTGCGTGGCAAGTTTAAAAAAAGTCTGTGCGTGGGAACTTTTTGGGCGCGAACGTCCTTAAAAGAATGTTGTTGCAAATTAGAAAGCAGAACATTTGCGCACGCACATTCCAGTAATTCTTTTGCGACACTCATGTCACGCTCGTCCAAGGCTGTATAAATTTGCAGCAATTATTTTAAGTTTGCAGTAACTATTTTAAATTTGCAGCAACTCTTTTATTTGCAGCAGTGACCTTCGAGGGCCACCGTAATAGACGACGCCACTACATACAAGTTTCAACAGTACCATGTTAAATAAATATACTGTTCGCTTCTTTCATTGGAGTACTAGCCCTGAAAAACACCTTTATTTAACCCAGTCCTCCCATAAAGCAAAAAACAATTACCTGCTCAACTCTGACATCCACCATAACTTTGTAGAATGCCCATAAGTAGTCTTCCCATGACTTGCACACTGGAAGGAGCTACAAATCGAAAACAATAACAGTAAGCAGAACGTTATTGAGTAAATGATTAAATTTACACGAACGTAGTTACCTGCTAACCATTATTAAAGGTGTAGCAGCAATACAAAGAGCATCACATGATTATATGGGCCTTGTTAGAGCACTGGATTTGTACTAGCCAGTATCAATACTCTTTGTTTGTCCCTCCAAACTTTTGCATAAGCATCTTTTCCAGTTCCTCTTGGGACCATTGCAGAAAACGGACGAAACGAATACAAATATTCCACCTTATTATGTGGCTCTGTCTCACGAGGACTGGGAACTACAAAATTCACGAATTTGATTGGCTAAAATCGATATTGACCGCGGTCTAGATTTTCCCATCTAGACCGGCATCTAGACCGGTAATGTTTTGCGGTGAAAAGATGCAAACTAAAATGCAAAAATATTGAGTATTTTCTTCTACCAATATTTATTTATGGAAGTGCCAAACAGCATGATGACAAAAGAGGATGACGAGCAAACTTTGACAGAATTAAGTTCAGTTCATCGCTACTCATCGCCGTTCGCAAGCAAAATTTCAGTTAGTACAAACCAGTTACATTAAACGAATTAAATTGTTCTTGTTTGCCACATAAAAAACATTTTAATAACCGAGCTTAGTCAGTCTGTATGGGAGAATCTTGACCTCGGTCGTGTGTACAGAACTCACTGCGTTCGGTCTGTACCCACGACCTCGGGCAAGATTCTCCCATACAGACCTCCTGCTCGGTTAATAAGAGCTAAATATTGTACAGTTAGTTATTGTACACCAGTTTGACTAGTTTAGTTGCTGACGTTGCCCCGCACGCACAAATCTGTCACATGTTCTCAGTTGTTTACAGTTCATTTGCTAAAAACTTAGTGCAAAAAAATTGGATAATATACAGCTTATTAGATAATTTGGTGTGTAGTATCGCTGAGTGTTTTTACTCGTTGTTTTTATTTTGACTTGCCCTAGCAGGCTCGTCAAAATAGAGCACAACTCGCAAAAATACTCAGTGACACTACACATCAAAACATCTAATAAGATATATATTTTTTATATACATTTGTAATTTTTTGTAATGTCTAATTAGGCTTGGTTAAGATTTTTTATTTTATTGTAAAATATTTCAAGTTAAATTATTATTATTATTATTATTATTATTATTATTATTATTATTATTATTATTATTATTATTATTATTATTAGCGGGGCTCCGCGTGTGCAGAAGGCACGCGCGCGGAGCACCATTGTTAATAAAATATGGTAACCCATCGATGCGAAAAATCTTGGTTTTATAGCCATGACGTCACGCGTACGACGTCGACCGTAAGCACGAACGAACGTACGTCCACCCCTCCATGTATGCCAATGTGACCAGTATCATGCTAGTTTACAGCATACATCTTTAATAGGTCAACACTAATTTCCATCCCTCAAACTGACATTGGACATTTCGTAATAATTACGCGACGCAATATCCCATGTTAATATTGACAAGCTTACCGCTCTAAAAAGATTGAAAACAGGCAGAATTACAGCTTTAGTTCAACAAGAAATAGCTTTTCTACGCCATGCCGCGCTGATCTACAGTATTTAGGTCTAAAAACCCCGTTGAAGACGGTTAACTTTCAGTTGTTTTGCTGGGTACTACTATTTCAATACTCGAAAAAATTCGATTTTCCGGAAGGTTGTCTCGTTAGTCTAGTGGATATCGGAAACTGCAAGGTGAAGCCATCGATCCGGGTTCAACTCTTTGCCTCGCCTATTGTGAATCTTCTCAGCTTGTTTAAAATCTTTGTTTCGAGGAAGTAGATTGAAGTACTCTAGTAGACTGTATGTCGTATAAGTTGAATAAAAAGGGAAATGTCAGTTTGAGGGATGGAAAGAAGTGATGACCTCTTTGATATAAACCTTATTCACGATGGCCGCCATGTCGGATTTGCTATTATCATGCAAATTAGCTACACATTTCTTAGGGGGCAAACAACACAAGTTCGAGAGGTTATATCGAACACCTTAGCCACACAGATGATTTGTTTCACGTTCACTGAATGTTTATCACCAAAGCAGTAAAATTCAATCATTACACAAGTTACTTCGACGTTTTTTTAGTGAAAAATGAGCAGATAACGAAGTAGAAAGTCAAAATGTCAAAGGCAATCAAAAGATTAAAAAAAATTATAAAAGGTACTTAATTATAAGTACTAAAATGGACTTTTTGCAATGTTATTTCAATATTGCGTTGAGCCGATTTTCTGCAATTTGCTTTTTTTCAATGTTTGCCCTCCAGCATAACGCATGGCTAATTTGCATAACAATATGAAAACCAACACGGCGGCTATCGTGAATAAGGTCTATTGGACATCTTGGACATCCATGTTTTGTTCAATTGACACCTGTCAAAACAAGGTATCCGCTGACCAGTATCACGTGACCATATCGCGGGCTCAGGCTTAGAGCTCACAGAGATCGGCTGTTTTTTCAAGTTGACCGCTGACCAGATACTGGTTTTTGATTGGATTGCAGGCTCAACCCAGGTTAACTAACCTAAACATAATCGAGGCTTCACATTTTGCACGCTTTCTGTGGCTCGACGCGGCTACACAGCCATACTACATCAACTATAGTTCTTACACAGTCAACGCTTTTCGTGTTCAGGTGGAAAACGGTTTGGAAGATGTTTTCTTTCCTGCAGTTTTCGCTGGGTTCAATCCAGTTTGACATATCATGATATCTGTGGTCCACACTGGTGGCTACGCAGTTATTCAAGTCAAGCATCGGAGGGATATAAACTTAAAGCTGAGTGTTTACTTTTAATTTGCTTAGAGCTGCTTTTTTTCTTTGTATTGCAATTTTTGGCACATCTTTAGAAGCCCTGATAAGGTTATAAGATTCCTCGAGGACCTACGTCTAGAACAGAAACGGAAGGAGAGCGAATGAGAACGACAACGGCAAAGCAGAATACCAGTAATAGCTCATACTTGGTGGAAGAAGTTACTCCACAAATTCTTTCCTTGGGCACTAAACCGTTTGTTATTTTTACGGATGCGTTATTTAAAGTGGATGTGTATTTTTAAAAGGTGGTTTAATCGGTTCTTCCTTTGTTCAGGAATGAAAATCGAATTTTTACTGTTAACTGGAATTAAATAAAATTTATCTGTTCTCTTTTGGAAATAAAGAAAAAGTTTATTTGTTTGTTTGTTTCGAACTAAAATGCGAGCGAACAAGTGCTTTTTTAATCCGTTTTCCCAAATGGTTTTCGTTGTGCGTCGACAGTGACAAGAAAATTTTGTCCTTATGTTATAAACACGTAATCGTACTGAGTTCTCGTAAAATTAGGGGGAAATTTCACTAGCTTGTGTTTTCAGAAGTTTGTTTAAAGCACCTAAACGTTATTTAAGTGTTGGAGCGGATCTTGTTTGAAGTTCGTCCTTTCTTGGTTGCATTGCCGTATTTTGCCAATTCTTGTTCCAAGCCAAGCTGGCGAGTTTCAATGAAATACATCAAAATGTGAATGAGCTCGTTTTCAGAGACAAAGTGGAATAAAGTACATCAGTAAAACTCTTCTTTGACCTTGAACTGACAAAGCTTTTTTTATGGCTTCTAATTTTAGCGTGATTCCTATTCGCTGGCTATTGACAGTTGACTCTGAAATTGCTTTTTCCTTTTCCATTCGTTCGCTGAGGTTGTGCTTGTTTTCTTTTAAAACTCATTGCCAAACTGGTGAATTCCAAAGTAAATTTCACCCGTACTCATGGCGTCGTGATTCATGCGATATATATCGGTTTTTAGCGTAAAATGTACCGTGGAATTCACTAGTTAGGCAATGAATTTGTTTATAGAAGAACGCAAAGAAAATGATTTAATTATTAAAGCAGCAACGGGAAACATCAAAACGCGGACAATTCGAAACCTTTTATTTTCACTAACCCTACAGGCACTAAGAATAAATAACCAGGGAACTGCGCTTTTAGGCTTGCCTAAATCTATATATTATTATTATTATTATTATTATTATTATTATTATTATTATTATTATTATTATTATTATTATTATTATTATTATTATTATTATTATTATTATTGATTACCTTGCTCAGGTTTCCACAGAGTGCAGCATAAATTGCCTTCTCATACATGCTGTAGTTACTCTAACAAAATTAAGCAAAACAAGTTGAAAATTCACAGCAGAACTTGCTTTTCATAAGCCAAGCCAAGGCTGGGCATCACATTTTTCTACTGGTCAATAATGACAAAGATATTTTACAGAAGAACTGAAGAGACACTTTTCCTCAATAATCTACCGTACATGTACATGCAGGTTAATTTAGAGAAATAAAAAAGAATGCAAATAATGAGCTTCAACTGTATTTAATTGGAGACACCGCACAGAAATCAAATCAAATCAAATGAACTCATATGAAATTGTAGGTTGGTTTTTGAGGGGAGGGGAAAACCAGAGTACCCAGAGAAAAACCTCTCAGGGCAGAGTAGACAACCCACCCACCCACCCACCAAATTGGTGGAAAGGCCAGTGCTCTCACCATCTCTGCTCCATACTCATTTAACATCAATTCAATTCAATACATGATTACATGTATCTGAACTGTGAGTTGTGAAAATACGAAATAATAGATGAAGTAAAACCCAATTGCACTTTGTAACTACATGTATACATGAAATCTACCTTTTCACATAGTCCCCAACAACATTTTTTCCACAGATCTCTATTTTCATTGCCCTCAGTTGCAGCAAGAGTTGTGAGGTTTGACCCTGAAAAAGATTCAAACAAAATAATTATCAACGGTACACATGTACACTAAAAGCTTATGCGAACAAGAAGACTATTTTAGGGTTCCGAGCAAAACTGTCATACATGCAGGCTACGTTTCTTCACACTTGTGCAACTAATCTGAACCTAATTGGGGTAAAATTATAGCACTTTATTGTAATAAGCAAGAATTTGACACTATAGAGATCTCACAAAAATTTTGCACTTTTCAAGTAGCAACTATGATTTAGAGCTGCGACTTTCACGTTTTATCTACATCTTCACTTTATTAAGTCCGTAAAAATCGTGCGATATCACACTAACAGTAAAAACGGACCAAAACTAATACAATGCAATATTAAAAACTATAAAAATCTGAGTAAAACTGGTGCAATGAAAAAATTAAAAACTGTTCACTAACTCAGATTTAAAACTATCAACAGACATTGTGTTCACAATGGGCGTTTTCCATTTACAAAAAATTTCCGGAAATTTCGGTGGGAATTTCCATCGGGTGAAAAACGTGTTCCATTTAACTCAGGTCCGTTCGCCGCCCGGTGATTGCGATTTTACGCGCCAAAAATTTAAAAATGTGGCCGTGAATAGCCTGGAAGTGGTAAGACCTTTCAAAAGTTGTAAATGGAACACACATTTCCATCGGAAAGTTTCCAACGGGAAAACAGGACTACCTTTTCAGAAGTTCCCTTTATTCCGGAAATTTTCCAGTGGAACGAACCAAAAACGTGTGTTCCATTTACATCCCAACCGGGATTTCCGGCATTTCTAGGTAAATGGAAAACGCCCAATATCCTTGGGAAGGGAGTTCCATTCATTGATTGTTTGTGGGAAGAAAGAACACTTAAAAATATCTTTCTTTGTTCTAGGAACTAAACACTTGAAAGCGTGGTTCTTCTTTCATTATTTGGTTTTAGATACGCTGCCAGTCTCTGAGGTTATCGATCGTTATATGTTAAATTACCATCTATACACAGATGACACACAACTCTATCTGGCATTTACTTAAGGCTTAAGACATAAATGTGGTTGTTAATGGCGTGATTACCTGTATCATGGATGTAAACTGTTGGATGGGACAGAATAATCTAAACTAAAAGCTGAACCAAGACAAGAGTGATGTTCTTCTCATTTACTCAAAGTTTCGCACTGAGCCCACATTAAGCTATTTACAATTTGGTGCCTTGGTGTCATCTTTGACAAGCATACAACTTTCAATTACCAAATTAATCAAGTTTGTAGTCATTTAAGGAATTTGTTCAGAATTTGCAGGTATCTTCAAGAGGATTCTGCTTCTGAGGTCGTGGATGCTTTCATAACTTTGGACTGCCTAAGTATTAAGTTAAGAAGCTTCAACAACTTCAGAATACTGCTGCTCGTTTTGTCACTAGCGTTAGTAAATATGAACACGTTACTCCTTCATTAGCTCAACTTCACTGGTTTCAGTCCTGTTTCTTATCAAATTGCATTTAAGCACCTTCTTCTAGTCTACAAAGCTCTTAATGGTCTCTGTCCTCAATGCTTGGCCGAACTTCTACTATAGCGGAAACCTACAAGGATTTTACATTCAAACTCTCTTGATTTACTGATGCAATCAACACCTAGAACCAAAACCTATGGTGACTGGGCTTTTGCTGTATATGCTCCAAAGATTTGGAATACTATACAATGTCCGTTTCATTATTTAAAAGAAACTTCAGACCTTTCTTTTTTCTAAATTTATTAAGAGTAACTCTTTGGTGTACTAGTTTTTTTATAAATTAATCAAACAATGTACTCATTGCTTTATTTATTTTTATTCATTATTATCTTATTTATTTTAATTTACTTTTATTGTTATCTTAGAATACATTATTGTGAAGCCCCTTGAGAAATTACAATCATTATTGAGAAGCGCTCGAAACTAGATTAACTACAAAAATTGTTGTTATTTAGCAAAAGCTACTGACTGTTGTAGAAAACTTGAACCTAAATGTTTGTCCAGGCTATAATTTTTAAGTAAAGTGATGTGAAATTGCTCAATCTTGCAAAGAAATTTAAGCAAATTGGACCGATACAGTCATCACCTTGCACTCAGTGTTGGACTCCAAATGCAGTTTCACGTCATTTACATGTAAATGATTATTGTTACAACTCCTACTATCCAACTTCTTTTCTCCTTAAAATATGTTTTCTGTGTACCTATTACGAGTAAATGAAACCATTAAAAATGAGGGGGGTCACCATGCTCGTTTCTTCGCAACACGATGATAAATGGATGGCAAAGGAGCTTCAAAATGATCATTAATTTTTCCGAAAAAGGAATGGGGCGAGTTCCAAAACAACACCTTCTTAACCGAGAAGACTTATCATGATTACACTAAAAAGTTCTTGAACAGTAAAAGTGGCCTTTGTTGCCTCTCTTCAGATGGCCGGTGTGAAACGACGCCATCTCCCAAGTCGCAATGTTATGCGCACTATTAGATACACGGTGCAAAACAAGGGAATCACCTTAAATATATTTTCTTTAATAAACATTGTTAAAGTGCCACTACAATGAAAATTTTGCATGTCCTTTTTTCTTTAGATTTTGAAAATAGACGTACTAGATAGGTATCATGCCAATTTTTATCTCAAAATTCCCACGGAAAGTATGATTATTGTAACGTAGTTTTTCGGTTTTCGCTTTCCGCCATTACTCGAACGGCAAATGCCCGTGAGCGAGGAAAAGGATTGGGTCTAGCTGGATTGCCTGGGGTCTGACGTCATATGCGCAACGCTCAAAACAAAGGCGGCTAATTTCCCATGCCGTCTATGAGATGTGAGAGATCATCGAGTTGCTTTTAGCTGATATTATATACATTACTCCCTGATCGACTTGTTCGCTTTGTCAAACGCCCACGAAGCGATGCGCGTATGACATCACGAGCAAAGTCTTGCGTGAAGACCGCTTACAAAATAATCGAGGCTTCTCCAATGCCGTCCGAGTAATGGCGGACAGAATCTGTGTTCAAAGCCTACATTTTTAGTCGCAAACGACCAATTTGAAATCTCCCAGAATGCAAGTAGAAATGATCCATCTCAAACAAACTAGATTTGACGATTTTTCAGGTAGACAATGTTGCCACCTTAGGCAGGAGGTTGTGCTCTCGTCGCAATCGCTTTGGGCTTTGTTACTTCTTTGACCACAACCACACCTGCAGTTTATTAAATATTTCAAGATTACATGTTCAATATGGAATCCAGGCATTTGCTAAATTTAAGCATCCAGAATGCACTAGATTGCATCTTCAATTTTCCCTGAGAAGCATGCGCCCGAAAAACTCCCTAGAAAAGTGCGTAGCATTTTAAAACATGTTTTACAACGCTGCCACAATCGTAAGTCACGTCGTAGGCCTGTCGTGAGCTTGTCGCATGTGACAAAATCGTATCGTGTAAATCGGCCCTAACAATACTATTGATGATGATAAATGTCTGCTTGTACCTTCATTTACATTTGGATCATGCCACAGCTTCCATCCTTCAAGAGTGGCAGCCCTCCAAAATTGTTTTGACCTCTCACATAACCCTTGAGCCTGGAAACCAAAGAAAAAAACACTTATTGTAGCTTGCTATAATAATGACAATAATAAATTACAATTTTGCTTCCCAAGGGGAATTTACCATACCTCTTCTAGTTTCCCTGCTCTTATAAAGGTAAACATATGCCGCAATAACCTGGCTTCATCTTCCTGCAGTTGAGAGCGATCATTAAGTAACAGTATATCATTTCACTCGTAAAATGAAGTTTTTAAAAAAAGCAACAAAAATCATAGATGAAAATACACGTTTTTAGTGTATATATTTGCAATAATTTCTTTGTATCAAAAATAATTAATACTATAGACTGCATTTATAAATGGCAGCAACTAAAATTATTATTATTCTTTTTCTTATGTCCTAATCAGACCAACTAGCAACATTCTACAGTAACATTCTTATATATTTTGTCTGTGCTAACAAAGCTAGTGGGCCTAATTAGCAAAAGGACAAAATACTAATTATTATTTTTCTGGTTGCCATTTGCATGCACGAATTTGGTTTATGGAGGAATCTTATGAAGTTCCATTAGGAATACTAGAATTTATTAAATTCTCAGCCTCGGTTAATGCATTTCTCGTGCTGTGATTGGTTTACTATCGATTATCACCTCATGTACCTTAGTTTGAAATGATTGAGCTAAGCGTTGCTACATGTAAGCTAAAATAAAGCTTAAAAAAAACGTTTTTCTGGAAAGTTTGGATCAATTCCATTATTAAGAAGTGCGTGAAAAGGTAAGAAATGTTTTTGTGACGAGTCTGCGTCTGTCTGAATACCAGGTATTACACAACATCGCATCTTCATCAAGTTTTTTTTTTTTTATTTCGCTTGGATTTTCTTGCTTTTTTTCCTTGTATTTCGTACTACCAAACTTTTGGAGGTTAAGGAATTTAATAAAACAATAATATTATTCCATTGGCACTTGTTGGATATGAGACTGGTTATTGCCAACTCGGCACTAGTTGGCTATTTACCAT
>NC_090885.1:51750858-51768358 GCF_036669925.1 Montipora capricornis
ACAGGATTAGTATCTGGATGGGTGACCTAAAAAATATACCTCGACCTTTGTAAGAGAAGCATAGGACCAACAATTCTATTTTAACGCTCAAAGCAAGGTACAGATTTTGTTAGCTTGCTTTATGCAAAACAAATATTGATGCAAAAGTAAATAAATATTGATACACATAGGAAGAGCAGAAGGAAGTTTTCGGGATGGTCGATTGAGAATAAAATATTTTGCCAGCAGCAACAAAATTTACGACATGAAAACATTAATTTTGAACTGTGAATATAAAAAGTTACCATCAGCAAAAAACAATTTGGGAGAGTTTTGCTATGTTCAATTTTGTTATTGTACTTTTGGCTGCACAAGTAAATCACAAAATCAAACATTGAATTCAGACATTGAATTCAGCGGGCACCATGATCAAGTTACCGCGGCGTGTGTACTCGCGAAACAGTGAAGCATCTGTGTCAAATCACGGCAAGATATCGCGTTTTTGTTTCTGCTAGTTTTCTTTTTCTTTCAAGTGTTATAAAGCTTGACAAGAAATGAGTGAATTCAACACAAAGATCACAATCGCCCAACTCTTGAGCTTGACCATTGTTTCTGCAAAGTCAAAACTTTACTCTCCAAGACGAGGTTATTTATCACCAGATAATTCCATCATTTTGGAAATAGCAGGTAATTTTGTGCTGATTTAGGGGCTCATTTTGTTGAAACTCAAGCACGCTTCCAACAGACCTGTTTATTTGCGTGACTTACGCACGCGCTGCTTACAGTGCACTACCACAAAAATCCTCCCGTATCACATTTCAACCCACGTATGCAAATTTGTTAAGGTTGAACATTATCTGTACACAACATGATAAATTTACAAAGGCTGGAAATCTCACAAAACCTTTTCCAGCAAAACATTTCTTGAAACAAACAACATATTTGCTATTAGAGGCACAAAACCGTTCCTATTTCATTGCATGTGTGAAAACAAGAGACCTAATCATGCCAAAAACAAAATTTCAGGATCAATCTCTTTCCAGAAGAGCCTTTTCCTTGAATAATGAAGCACAAAATACACAACACTTGACAAAACGCGATGAAGATGTGATGTTGTGTAATATATATACCTGGTGGGCAGACAGACGCATGCTCAGCACAAAAACATTTCTTACCTTTTTGCGTACTTTTAAAACGTTTTTTTTTTTTGCTTTATTCAGAGAGAAATTTCACTTTCCGGCAAAACTAATTTTAGCTTAGCAATGCTTAGTGCAACCAAGATTGAGTAAACCAATTGGAGAGCGAGAAATGCATTACCAAGGTTGAGAAGTTAATAATAACAGATATTCAATTTTTTTGCCAACATATCGAGTGTACAATGTAGAGAATTTGTAATCTTCTCAGTGACTTTGATCGACGGACAAAATTCAGCCAGTGATAACCCCTTTCTAAAGCGGCGATTTTTGCCCGCAGCCGGCGCTTAGCAACATCCCTGTCATACTTCTACTTTTAAATACCGCAATCAATGCCCGCTTTTAAAACCAGTCGTGCAAACGCTGGTGACATTGCTCGAAAAGTTAATATGAAAGAAAAAGCTAAAAGCGCGATAGTTCAAATGTGTTGAAGACTTGCCGGAGTGTGCTGACAGACATTACTAAAGAAATTGCACTTGGAGCTTAAAAGTTAACAGACCTTTTGGTTTTGTGCACCAGTTTTTCACCATAGCCTCCCTGCGTATCTATGCAACGACATCAAGCGTATGCAGAGGTGCGCCTTATCTGTATTCGCACCAGCAAGTTCATACTGCGAAACTCTCGATTCAATCTATGCACGCTTAAAGAAAGACGGTCCGGATTGTGCGAGAAACTCTTCACCTCTATTAAGCTAGATAAAGAGCATAAACTCCACCACTTTCTCCCGGAATATTTCGGTATTTAGTTAGAAATAGTTTTAATGATTTTTTTTTTTTACATGTAAATAAATCATATCGATTATTATGTAATTTTTTACACAATTCAGTCTGGTGACTGCCTTGTAAAATGCTGCAATAAACTATCTATCTATCTAAATCTACATTAATAATCCACAAAGGGTATTGCCCATCACCATGGATGTCAATCTCGACCCCAGAGTTCTTCTCTTGACTGAAGGAGAGAAGAGCTCTGGGGAACCCTGAAACAAAGTGTCTTCTTATAGGTTTTCGTGAAGAAGAATCAAAAGCGTCTCTAATTGGTGCATTCATGTTAGCATGAGGAGTGAGCAGGTACTGTAAGAACCCTACGGGGCGCATGTTCTCCTACATAGATTCCCAGAGGTTTGGGTCGACCCGAGGCTCTGCTGACGAGAATGCCTGGATGTTTAAAAGATTTGTAAATAAATAAGTACACAATGCGTATGCACAGTTAACGTCTAAGCGGTAAAATCATACATCAAACATATGACCACAAAAGAATCTAAAATAAGAAAGTCACAACAGAAGGAACATGTAATGCCTTGCAATGATAACATAATTTTTATTATAAGATAACAAAAATACACAAGTACCTATATAAAGAGCCAACAAGTCTCCAGGTGTAACTTTCTTGAGAAATGAGATCTTCTATATCAACTTGCCTGGAAAATCTACAGCAGACAAAAAATTAAAATATCAGCACAGAAGAAAGCTAAGAAAGGGTACAACCCATCTCTCACTTTTGTAGACTGCTTGAAGTATCCTCTTAATCTAGTAAAAAGAGTGATACATGTACAGTGTAATCAAGTAAGCAAAACGCAAAGAGATTCAGAACTACAAGCAACAAGAAAAAAGTTCAACAAAAAAATGTAAAGTACATGCACGAGTGTGTACAGTAGTAAGGGTGTCACGTCAAATCAATTGAAACCTGAGAAACTCATGGCAAATGTGCAGGAATGCAGGGATTGGGAAAGGCTTGCACCATGCGCAAATCATGCCTAAAGTAAGAAAATGTCGCATTCAAAAACTCCTAACTGGGCCCAGCATGCGTCCTAGTCGTGTAATGGGTGATAATCTGTGTATTAATTTTGTAATACGTCAAATAACAACACGAAAATTTAATATCGACTTATGTCTTTCCTTCTTTCGTGATGTTTAATTTTTGTCCCCAGGCATCTTCTGATCACTTTCAGCTTGCAAATGAGGTTCTGTCGAGCCATGACATGTGCTTCAGTTCTGTTCTTGTCATTTTCACCGGAATGAATAAAAATTCATTTGCATTTTCATTATAATGCCTCCAAAGAAAGCTCCAAAACTAGATGGTCAAGGACAAAGAAAACCTTCAAGTTTTTTTAACATCCAGCCTGCTAAGATAGCTCGCAAAAATGATAACACCGATACCGTAACGACTGAAACAAAACGAATACCTCCCTCCCCACTTTCAACTGCAAGTGCAAACGAAGACAGGAAGTTCCGTGTACGAAAGAGACGCCATGTTCTGTAAAAATGTTTTTTTCTGTGTAAACGACTTTTAGCAGAAACTACATCAAAGTAAGTTATATTTATTGTGAACAGCTCACTGAAATACGTCAATCTTACTGAAATTAAAGTTCAGTTTACCTGCTGGTTAACAGTTGTTACCACAGTTTTTAAGACAGTTCTTGAGTTCAGTTTTACAGTAACAATGTTTTTTTAAGAGTGGGACTGTGACAGGTACAGTAGCCAGGGTTACATACCATACATTCACTGTGACTAAGAAATACTAAATGAAACGAAATGTAAAAATACTGTGCTGCTACCATGGATTGCACTTATCATTTCTATTATTTTTATTCCCCATCATCTGACCCACCCTATGACTTCAATGGCCCATACTCTTACAAAATGGCCCATAACGTTTGAAAGTCGAGGCCATAGGCCCATTTAAGTATTTTGCCTTCCCAATCCCTGGGAATGAGACAGTTGATCCTACAGGACACAATATTACATGTACATGAATTTGCAGAATAATAATTAATATATGGAGTGGTAGTTCCATGTTTGTCCTCAACCTACAGTAGAATTATGTAATTAGATTAACAACTGCAGATGCATATACATGTATGGGACGTCTTATGGGTATTTTCAATGAAATCACAGTTGCCACGGTGAAACAACAGTATTAAAAGCAACGATTAACACCATGAAAAACAATTCTTGGTACATGTATAATAGTGACTATTTCACTGATAACAATAAAATTATTCATTTCAAGACAAGACAATATTGATATCTGTGAAATATGTTGGACAATAATTTTACACTAATTTACTTAAAAAAAACGGGAGCAGAAAATAAATCTGGCCACTGGATGTTTTTTTTTTTCAATCTTTTTCTTTCATAGATTTATCAACTTTTTCCTGCAGTAACTTTTTTTTAATTAGGCATGCATTCATTTAAAGTGTATCTAAAAACCCTCCTAATGTAAGTTACATGTATTGTATCAGCCAAAGAACCAACACAGCAAGTTTTCTGAACTATCAAAACTTACGGTTAACTGACCTTTTTTCACAAAATTACAATTATTGTAAATGTATCATTAATTAATGTATGTTTAAAAACAAAGCTATTGTTACAAAAAAAAACTTACTTGGTTTTCCCAGGTGTTGACTGTCTTATTAGTCTATTTAAAAGTCGGCGCTGTTCTCTACAGGCCTAACAATGAAAGTATGCAGGACATACCTTTTAGCATTGTTTTTGTCAGTGAACTGTGCCAACCACAGGAACAAAAGAATACTGTGCATTAACTTGTTAATGCATGCAGGTCAAGAAATACCATAACCACTAGAGGCTAATGTGGACTTTCAATGAATAAAAAATATAAATTGGTAATATCTGAATTTTAAATGTAAAATTCTTCAATTATTATAATAATGTACAATGGTATCTATAAATGTACATTATGAACTTTGTTAAAAATTCCTGATGGGAAAACAAAAGAAACTTTTCAATCAATAGCTGTATATATGATACAAAGTTATTTTCATTCACCTGCACATTAACGTTTCTTTCGATATTTTGCTCTTGGCTTCACCTCAAATTTGTAAATGTGATACAGATCTGCCATTCATATTCATATTGTATGTTACATTACTTTAAAACTAGTAATTTAAGATTTGAATAGAGGGCTCTGGTCACCACATTAACAACAATATAACCTTTGTTCACAATGATGAAAAATGATACCTTAAGGTCTCGGTAAAGGAAAAATAGGTGGCCGCAGAAAAATGAAATTGTTGCGCCATTATTTTTTTGTATAAGGTCAAACTACATGTAGATATCATATTAAAGCTAATAGATTGAATTATTTCGAATAAAGTTTCAGTTTTCTTGGGATTTAGTGTTGCTTTTAGTTTTGAGGCCTCAAACTCAGAATGACCAAGTCTGCTGCAGAAGTTCCCACACCTTTATTGGGGACTGAAAAACTGCACTTTGTTGCACCTTAATCTCGGATGAATGCACTCCAACACTGTGTGAGGAATCTTGGACATGTTAAGAATTACCATGCACCAAAGTCTCCAAAGACAAACGAAAAATCCCTCCCACAGTATTCGGGGGACTTGCAATCATCTATTACAACTGAAAGTTTGGAAGCAGTATCTTAAAACCTGTCAAAATAAACCCATAACTTATAATTGAGCTTGAAGTTTCATGTGCAGTTCACGGTCTGCTGAAAGCCTGAATTATGCTGAGCCAATCAGCGTTCAAGGCAATGTGCTAAGGTAGCAGATCACATGTGAAGGCTGTCAATCGACACCCAATCTTTTTATGTGTGAATATTGACATGATATGTAAATCATTTTTCGTGTGCAGATTATGGCGAGAAACAAAGAAAAGCGATTTTAGCGGTTTTAAATTAAATTTTCAGATTTTTTTAAGGGAAAGTATACTTTACAGGTCACCGATTCAAAATTTGCAAAAACAAAAATTTTAGCTCAAGACACCCAAATTTACCTTTATTGAGACCTTAAAAGGTATGTGTACATGATTGTACATGTAGTATTCATAAGCAATTTCATACAGTTTATTGCAGAATAATAATTGAAATTATTCTAAGCAAAGACTACTGGTATTACACAACAGTATCAACTCCAAAACATATTAAAAGTCGTCTTCCTCCAGGGTTTACATTACTCTACCAAACTAATGTTAGCTGATTGATTGGAAACATTTCTGATCACTTACCTTTTCATACCTGGCAACAACATCAAAAATGTGTTGTGTGTCAGGAGAGGACGTCATTGCATTCATGAATTCTTCAAACAAACTTGCACTCGCTGCAGATCATATACAGTTCCCAAAAAAATAATCATTATCAGTATTAAGTCTCTCAAAACTAATGGGTGTAAAGGTCTGAACCACAATGTCTGAACAGTAAGTACATGAAACTGCCATAAAAATAGAAGTGTATGCAAACACAAGTGAACTGTTACTGAATGTTTGAAGGCTATTCTGAACTGTAATCTTTACAAACAGCGATAAAATGGTCAGAAAATTAGAAAAAACGTAAAATGTATGATTTATAACATACAGGTCTCTTGAAGATGTATGATTAAGAAAAGAGGCCAAATTACAAGTACAGGTACACATGAAGGTATGTGTACAGTATATCCTAACCTGCAAGCAAAGGGTCCTTCACTGTAAGCATACTAACATTTCCAGTTAACTGAGTTAAATCCTCAGTACTTTTCAGTGCAAAATCCTGGTGAATAAACCAAACAACGTTTTTGTATTTCAGATCTATATCATGCAGTAGTAAGCTAAGGAAGCACAATCTTTGATCAGTAAAGACCTG
The DNA here is from genome assembly GCF_036669925.1 of Montipora capricornis. NCBI lineage: Eukaryota > Metazoa > Cnidaria > Anthozoa > Scleractinia > Acroporidae > Montipora > Montipora capricornis. Next base: position 51,757,623 of record NC_090885.1, read on the forward strand.
TACATGTATTAAAGGTACATTAAATACTCTTGAAGTGATCGTAAGCATGCAAATAGCTTTTGCAAATGTGTAGACAATCAATAAAAATTATTGAAATATAATTCTGCTAATTACATTTCAAAAAAATAACTGCAACTGAGAAAAATTTAAATATAGGAGATATCTACAGTACTGCTGTACATGTAAATAATTTTTCCTTGTGGATAAAGGTTACCCAGTGTTATACATTTAAACAAAGAATGGAAATTTTTTTGGATGAATTCGGCTACATACATAGTACGTACATGTAAGTGAGTGTTGAGTTTCAGTCTCTTCCTGATTAAAGGTGTTTTGAAAACTAAACCATCCTTTGGTAAAATTAATTTGACTCCAGTTAGTAGAACTGTACAGTAGGTAAGGAAAACATTTCACAAAAATGGAGTCAGCTTAAATGTTCTTATTTTGGTCTCTTTTTTCTAATTAAAACCATCAAATGCTGAAATGGAGCTAACTCCATCTAAGCCAAACTTTTTCCTTAGCTACATGAACGTGGAGGTACACCAAAAATAATGCCACGTAATGTTTATTTTTATTGTTAATTTCTTAAAAATTATTAGAATTGTTACCTCTGTATGTGGAGTAAGGGGTTCATTAGGAATCAAAGGTTGACTTGATCCACTGGTCTCCATGAAGGACAATGAACCCTGTCAAAAGCAAATGATTCAACAAATTCATAATTCTCGAAGAATACAGGAATAACAAGCAAGAATACATAATTGATTCTATACATTGTAGATAGAGTTGTACACTGTCTAGTGGTGTGCCAATGTCAATAATTCGCATACCACACAGTTACATTATTATTGTAACTGTTATCATGTTATTATTATAGTTTAGAAAAGTCCTAAATAAATGCGCACTGATTGGCTAAAAATCGTGTTTCTATAACTCGATGGAGACACAGAACTACGCTGTAGCACAAGCTGTTGACGTAGTGATGGCGCGAGCAAAGACAATTTACATTAATTTTTGATAATTAGAGTTAACAAGTTGTTTTCCTTTTTCTCGTCATGTTGTTTTCTGAAAGAAATAGAAAACACGTACTCCGTGTTTCTATCGAGTTATAGAAACACTCGTGAAAGTTTGGGAGAACTCGAAAAAGCTGTTTCTTGTTCTCCCAAACTTTCACTCGTGTTTCTATAACTCGATAGAAACACGGTACGTTTTCCATTTCATAAACATCAATCAGCTTGTACATGTAGTATTATTTCTAACCACGACTGTGCAAAACAGGACTTAAATTACAGTCAACATGACTAAAGAACACTAATTTCACCCACAACAAAAGGAAAATAATTATCTTAATAAAATGGGCAGGCTTAAAACATTTTTCAACACTACAGTACATTTAAGAAAAAATATCATTTTGCCTTATTTTTTGGATTGTTGCTCTTCAATATTAACATTTTTTTACCAGTATGGATATGGGTGGTGGTTTAGAAGAGAGTGGTCCAGGACCTTCACTGAGATAGGAACCATGCTGCAAGGAGAAAAACAATCAGTACAACACACAAGTAATTGAGTCTTTGAATGTGAGGGTAATGTAAATTATGAAACACAGCTGCCATCAATACATGCATTGTAACAGTTTGTATACAGGAGTAAAACTAAAACTTCTTGACAAGTAAAATACTTAAATAATTATAGTTCTGTATCTAATAAGAGCTTCAGAACCCTATGAAACACAACACAGTAGAGTTAATACCTCCGATGTCAAGTCAAATTCAGTTTCTGATAATGCAGTACCTGAAAAATTACATGTAATTAAAAAAAAAGGCAAGAGATTAGTGGGTGCTACCAAAACTAAGACCCTCAAAGACCTAAGACTTAGTTTTTGGTAGACGGAGTATGAAAACTAAGACCAGGTCTTAGATTTCAAAGTACAAAAACTAAGACCCCTTGTAAACAGGAAATTACCAGAAAGAAACCCAGGAAAACTTACCACTAGTCAGAGATTTGGGCGCTGGATGTTTTCTACGTGGTTTGGCAGTGGCTATTCGTATGGGACCTGTACACCGACCGTTATTTGCTATTCATATGGGAGTCTCCTTAGAATGATTATTACAGGTTCTAACAACACAGCAACGCAACATATGAACAACATAGCCACGCAGTTATTGAAAGCTAACCATTTTAAAATGGGTGCTTGGACTTAAATACTGTTTATCAGCGCTATTTGAAATAAGTGCAGGCAGGTCAGAGACAAATATTTGTTAGATTCAAATGTGTGTTACAGTTACCTGCACCCCTGACGCCACTGTCTAGTGTTACTCGTTGTTTGCACAGGCAGATGCACAAAGAACTATAATTCGCATTTAATTTTTGGTGTCTTTCTGAAGACAATGTCTCCAAACTTGAAAAAACTGGCCAATTTCCGGGTAAGTGTAATACGATCGCTAAATCATCATTGGATTGCTCAACTAGGTTTCAGTAATTGTAATAATTTTCAATCATATTTTGCCAATTTTATTCCGATTCCTACCTTCAAAGCCAGACATAGGAAATATCTGTAAGTTTGTTTATTTTATCCTTTACATGTATTCTATTTGTTCTTTCGCTTAGTATTTTTGTAATCTATAAAAATTGCCTTTTAGTCAAACCATCTAAACATACTTCAACCCGGATCAATCAACTCAGATGCGTTCAAAGGTCTCATGTCTGCATGAGAGCTTAACCCTGATTACTAAAATACAGGTAGTGTCCCTAACCTTACACGAACGCTAACCATTCATAATAAGCTGAGCATTTAGCCCTAAAAAATGAAAATTATTGTTCACATGCAATATATAATTGATTGTCTCTGGTAGCATCAGAGACAACAATCCATCATAATAATCTCAAAATGATTTCTTTATTTTATTTTATTTAACAATTATTCACCGAAGTCGAGGTGATTATCGGTGAATATTCACTGACAATCACTGAGCCTGAGGCGAATAATTGTTTTAGTATAAATGCACTGGTGATTATTTCAAAAAAGAGAAAAAAAAACATTTCAACGCGAAATCGTTTTCACTTGCAGTGGCAAAATGACTACTGGCAGCCATTTCTTCCACAGAGGGGATTATCGGCTGATAATCCGAGATAGTGAGCCAATGAGAGAGTGCGATCACCTGTGTATTTATACTAAACATAATTATTAATTAATTACAAAAAGATATTAAAATAATTATGTCAAAATGGGAAGTGTTCTGAAAAAATTTAATCAGTTTTAAAAAAAATGAACTTTTCAACCAAAAACAATATCCAGCACCCAAATCTCTGACTAGCGGTAAGTGTTCTCGAGTTTCTTTCCCATGATTTCCTTTGTTTACAAGGGGTCTTCAATAGTTTTCATACTACGAAATAATAATAATAAATTTTAGGCAATACCATGCAATGCCATGCAATGCAATACATGTACCATCTCAAGTGATTATTTTCAGCTGATTTTTTGGGTTGCTCAAAACTACATGTAGCCAACACTTTGCAAGTTGTCTTCTTGTCATGTGTTTATTAGTATATTAGTAACTCTATCAGTTGTTGTTGATAATGTCATCTGTTGTTCAGTCATGATCAGATATCAGTTCATAGAGGAAGTTTCCATTGTATTAATCTTGGAACAGAGCCACCTAGAAAATCAACATCAAAATATCCATTACTACACATAAAACCTGATTTGATGACCCAAGAGTACATGTATAATAATTTCTGGCATTTTAACAAAATTAATGTAAACACAGACCGATAGATGGTTGAGGTGGTTGACGCAGTGGAGATGGAGTGTTGGCTTTCCTCAACAGAGATGAAGCTGTGTGTAATGGCATCCGTGGAGTGGCCATGGCTTCATCCAAAAGATGAAGTGCTACATGTGTGTCAAGAGAAAAACTTTTCCCACATCTACGTCTCACTGAATTCTTTAATATACAATAATTGGCCTTAACTTTACTCGGCTTTCAGTGTTTGCATGTATTGGCACATTGCAATTTACATGTACATGACTGTATTGTACACACTTTTGCTTTTTTAAAGAAAGTACAGTATTTACAATTGCCTTGGGCTTGCCTGAATTTTTCTCTCCTGAGTCGTCTTTTGAAGCTAAATTTTGTCTAGTTTTGGTAGATAAAAATGCGAATTAGAATAGATTTAGATAATGCTTTGATGAACTACACGATGTTTTTGAAGTTCATTTTTTAATAAAGACAATACAAGTCATGTTTCGGATGAGACATCATAAAATGAAAACATGCAATAAATATTATAACAAAGTATTAACTTTAAAGCAATATCCTACTTTGTGCTGCTACGAAGCCTTAGATTTAGATAAGCATTTAAGAATACAAACAAGCGAAATTTACACAACATTTCGATTTCACCATGACATCATTTTCAAGTGACAAAAAAATCTTTAAGCTGACTAATTTGTAATTATGGTGTGAGGTGATAGGAATGATGAGCATATAGTGCTGTAACATTATACATGTATGTACATGCATGTTAAGTACTGTACAGGGCTGCAAATAACAGTCAGTCCTCAGATATTGGCAGAACAAAATTTACTCATGTCCGACCAAAGCCTACTGTGGTCAGACGTAATGCGCAGACATTTTTAAGACAAAAAACCGTTTTCTTCAGTCACGTACATACAATGTAACTTAGGTCCTTTGCTTCACTCCCTAAAGGTAGCATGTATGTGTATAATTTTTTTTTTAATAGCAAAATGTTTATTTTTATTCATCTTTTTTCGATTGTATACCATTTTCACTGTCAATAAAACCACTGACTGCCTTCGCGATACTAAGTTATGGGAAGCCAGATTTGGCAAAGGCAGAAGGTCGTAAGACAGAGATAGGGGAAAGATGCAAGCGTCGCCAAAGGGGAGGTGGGAGGGGCAAAAAATTCCACACTGGACCAGAATGGCGTAACTTGGCGAAAGAGACCCAAAACCAGAGAAGGTTTGCATAAATAGGCAAATGAGTTCCCTGGGGACTTGAATAGCATTGTCTCCTAATCCCTGTGTTGCATGCAGGCTAAATCTGTGACTATTTTGACAGTGAAAATAGTATACCATTTTCACTGTCAATACAACCACTGACTGCTGTCACGATACTAAGTTATGGGAAGCGAGATTTTGTCACCGCCTTCCGCTCTAAAGCAATCGAAACGGGAAACAAAAGACACACCGCAACAAGGATTTTAATAATACTCTCCACAAAACTCAGAAAATAAATAACTCCTCTCAAGATCATATAACCTTAATTTCCTTGGCTATCGCCACCTCTTCTTTATCCCCTACCAATTTGAGAAGCAACGGCTAAAATGAGGGATCAAGCAACAGAGGTCGGGTTTGCCGCAGGACAGTACTAAATCTGGACGCTCTTTCGTCTAATTTGTCCCTGGCGACGTCAACCAATTGCTAAAGAGCTGGAAAGGCCACAAATTCCTGATGGATGCACCAAATGCTGACGTAGAAGAGACAAAGCAGAATCAACAGATCCAGCGCCGTGTAACTGGCAGATAGCCGCAAGCTCTTTTTTTAAGGAGGCTAAGTCATCTCCAGCGCTCTCCTGAAGAAAAGGCAAGAAAGTGAATGTAAAAATTACATGAGCGAAAGCTCCAATAATTCTCTTTTAAACAATAAGCACGGACCAAACACACGAAAAAACTCGTATGAAGCTGTACGGAAACACGACTGAACTTCACGCCAAACAGGTTACCCCATTCTTTGTAAAGTTAACACACCACCCAACTCTCTCTCAGGTCGAACACACAACCAAACTCTTTTTCAAGTTGAACACACAACCAAACTCCACTCTCAGGTGGAAAGCAGGACCAAACTCTTTTTCTGGTCAAACAGAGGCCCAGACTCTTTTTCAGGTCGCACCCACGACCAGACTCTTTCCCAGGTCAAACACACAACCAAACTCTTTCTAAAGTCGAACACACGACCAAACTCTTCCTCAGGTCGAACACACAACTAAACTCTCTCTAAGGTCGAACACACGACCAAACTATTTTCTCAGGTCGAACACACGACCAAACTATTTCTCAGGTCGAACACACAACGAAGCTCTTTCTAAGGTTGAACACACGACCAAACTCTTTCAAAGGTCAAACACACGACCAAACTCTTCCTCAGGTCGAACACACGACCAAACTCTTCCTCAGGTCGAACACACAATCAAACTCTTCCTCAGGTCAAACACAAGACCAAACTCTTTCTCAGGTCGAACACACGACCAAACTCTTTCTCAGGTCGAACACACGATCAAACTCTTTCTCAGGTCAAACACACAACCAAACTCTTTCTCAGGTCGAACACACAACCAAACTCTTTCTCAGGTCGAACACACAACCAAACTCTTTCTCAGGTCGAACACACGATTAAACTCTTTCTCAGGTCGAACACACGATCAAACTCTTTCTCAGGTCGAACACACGGCCAAATTCTTTCTCAGGTCGACCACAAGACCAAACTCTTTCTCAGGTTGAACACACGACCAAACTATTTCTGAGGTCGAACACACAAAGGGGGCAAAGTGAATGCAATAGTGAAAACCAAACAACTACAGACAGAAACGAGCGGGACGACACCACAGAGTGACACATAAATGGCAAAACTTGGCAAAGCACGTGGTACACATTGGTTTACATTGTAGACATGTAAACTAAGGGCCTGGGCCATTAGAGTGAAAAACACAACCTCACCAACCTGAACTCGGGCAGCCCCGGCACCTGGTGGCGCTTGAGATTGTTGTGCTTGGGCTGAAGTTGTTGTTTTTTAAGCTTGAACCCATTGGTCCTGTACTAGCGGCTGTCCTTGTCCTGGGCCCTGAACTAGTATACAGTTAGCCAAAGCTTCAGCATTAGGTTCCACGGGAACAGCCATAATGAAGTGCTGCAGTTTCGGCAACGCGAGACTCAAAGTTCAAAGCAAAAAATTTCACACTGGACCAGAACGGCGTAATTTGGCGAAAGAGACCGAAAACCAGAGAAGGTTTGCATAAATAGGCAAATGAGTTCCTTGGGGACTTGAATAGCATTGTCTCCTAATCCCTGAGGTGTTACAAGGATACCGGTGTTGCACGCAGGCTAAATCCCTGGCTATCTCGACAGTGAAAATATTGCTTGTTTTTCAGAGAATGCAGATTAATATGAGCTATCTTAACATTGCCATCGTTTGTCTTCTTCTCTTATACACCACTGGTTCTGGTAACTATCAGGTCCAGTGTTAGTCTCTATGCCATGAATGAGCTGAATCACAGGTCTAAAAGTCAAAGTAGAATTGCTATAAAAGGCAGTAGCAAAAGTAGACCTTTTGACCCTTATGGTAGTGTGTAGTTGTGTTTGCCATTTTGTGAGATGAAGGCATCGTAGGGATGATTCGCAACATGGTGCGAATTGATGACAACAACAATCCAAAATAACACCAGGAAAAATTGACCCCTCGCTTAACTCACAAAAGTCACCTTGGTGATGAAATTCCATGAGTAAGAATGCAAGAGAGCCATAATAAACCAAAACTTCTGCAGAGCCACAGCCCTTGACCAGCCACCATTAAAGATACTTTGTGTTGTTGTTCAGAAATGAAAATATTGTTAAACAAGGCATTGCGATCAATTGGTTCTGATATTCCCCCAGCAAGAGATGGCAGCTGGGTTGGGTAAAGTACAGTACACGACTCTTGTCACATCAAAGTGACTTTAACATAAATTTATGCATACAAATAAACTAGGCAATGCACCTCACTCATTGCAGCAATGAACAATGTGTATTTATTACAATGTAGATTTAAAATCCTTTTTTTAATGAAACAGTAAAATTAATTCATTACTCAAGTATTCAGAATCATCTTTCTGACAAGCTGGGTTGGGAACAGCACAGCCATTCTCCAACGGTAAGCGTGTGGGACGGTCGATCACCAAAAGAGATGCCATGCTGATGAAGCCCAAAAGACCAAAACAGCTGTCCATGGCTGCCAATTTACCCAAGTGAGATGGCAATGCGCATGCATGCATGATGTATTGGCTACACCGGGTTGATGTTATGGTGTGTTCACCTTGTTTGTTTTGTTTCTTTTCCACTAAACATTTTGGACAATAAAAATCGCACAATGCCAGATTTACAGTACCATACAAAAGTAACTTGACAGTCTCTTTCAAGACTCAATCCTCAATCCTCGCGAGAATCAAGGATTGAGGATTGAGGAACGACAATCAAGAATCGAGTCAAGAATCGAGTCAAAGGAATCAAGAATTTAATGAGCTGACTGATTAATTTTGTTGACAGACTAATGGCACAAACGCAACTGGGAATACGAGTAAAAGAAAAGCCTGCCAAAGTTGCTCGGAGAATGTTGTTCGGGAGTGATGCAGAAAATGGAGCGAGTTTAGCCCTGTTTCAAATCCAGTTGCTGAAATTGGGAAAAAATCACAACGCACAACACTAATCTGTGCCATTGCGGAGGAGATAATTATTCTGTGGCCGTATTATCGAAGCATACTCAACAATCACACGGATTGTAAACAGTCTGCGACACTATCTGACTGGCGTGGTATTTCAAGTTTACTCCATACATGTAGAAAAGAAAGAGAAGAAAAAAGTGGGTTGCCCTTGCTCAACTGAAGCAGGCACACTGGAAGCCCACCAAATACTCGGCTGTGTGTTCGAGGTAATTGCGAGACAATGACTTCAAAGTGAAGTTTTCAGATCTAACTCGGGTTTGTGTCTTTCCAACTGTCTATACTCTGGCCGTACAGTCTGTAGAAGACAGTGTAAAACCATCTGAAAGCGAGCGAAGCAAAAGGTAGCCTGCGAACGCAGACGTATTTCCGGCGGTCGTTTCTCTCCCCCAAAAGAAGAGAAACGACCACTGGAAATACGTTTGAGTTCGCAGGCTAAGCAAGAGGAAGGTGAGAAAATTATTGTTGAGAGCATTCCCTCTTGTTTGATACACGTTTCTTTCGTACACGTCCTTCTTATGAAACATTAGGCTAACCAGATAAGATCTCCTTCTAGATGAGCATAATTCTCAACATGCTCAAAAATCAAAATACAATCCCTGTGTTTGTCTTTATCATTTAGAGGATTTGTCTTTATCATTTAGAGGAATAAAGAATAAATAATCTGCTTTTGAAAATCCCAATCTTCTCGTCAACATGCAACCTGAGACAAAATGCAGGAGGAATAAGAGTGCTGTAGTAGAACGTCCTACAACCAAGAAAGAAACACCACAAGATAATGGACATCGAGGAATCAACAACGGTGTGTGAGGCGATGCATGAGGGCTCGCGCAAAGAGCCGAAGGAACTCTGTGAATACGCCAAATGCAGTGTTCTTTGTTTACACGACTACCAATTGATGCAAATGACTGAGATCCTGAAATGACATCACAACCCCCAGTCTTCACTTCACTCGGTCGTGCAGAAGAAATAAATTACTTTGAAAATTCATAAAAACACGAGGTTTCAATGAAATGAAAAAAATTCTTGCTCAGTGAAAATATTTTTGGGGGTTATACATGTAGGCACTTTAAACAGTAAAATAACAGTGACGTCGCAGACATTTTGTAGGTCATGAACAACATGTATCAAGAATGAGGGCCCTGATTCAATTAATTTTATTACAAGTACTTAACCACATTCAATGAAGCTGATCTTACTAAAAGGATACATCGTTTAATGTGGCTCCTTCGTTTGAATGTGCTGCTTACATTTTCCTTCAGAGCAATAATTATATTAGAAAAAAGATATGAAAATCAAAAGAATCACAAGAAAAAGAAACCAAGAAAATGAAATACATGACAATGTAAAAATTTAATGCAAAACAATCAAAAAGGCATACATATAATAATTATACATGTACATGTACACTGTACATAATGATGAGTATGAATAAAACACTAAAATAATATTACTCATGCTGTAAGTGATCTTTGTAAATTAAACGCCATTTCAATACAGGCTTTACCATACATTACATGACTTGTATACATTTCTTTGTGATATGAAGGAAACTAACTTCTTACATCTCTGACTTTTGTGTCTTCAGCTGGCATGGGACCAAACATTTGCATCATTTCTGACCTGTTTTAATATAGTCACAAGAAAAATGTGGATACAAATGAGTGATACAGTTTACTAACACTGTATACATTTTCTTGATGCTTGACACTTGAAACAAGAAGTTTAGAAACTCCTTTTACCTGTACATGTATGATAAAGCAGTTTCTATCAATCATTAGCAACTTTAGAAAGCCTTAAAGCTTTAAGGCTCTGTCATAAAATAAAATTAATCTTCATCTATTTGGTATTCTGACAAATGAAAATGATAGCAAGGCTATTAGCTACTATGCATTTCCATGAACATCAGCTAAATGTATACACTGTACATGCCTGAGTAGGGAAAATGTAATCCTAAAGTTGTTTACACAAGAATTATTTGGTGTCAATTAGGTTTGTTAATCCTCTATGATGCATCAATCTCTAAAATTGTATGAAACAATAAAAAAGATTGCAATGCATCAAGTACACGTACATGTACATGTATGAAATAAAAATTATTAGCATTGGTCTCAGGAGGGTCAAATTTAGCTATTTGCAAAAACCTAAAGTCATCTTTGCTCCAGGGGGCTTTGCCACCTGGACCCCCAATGCAGTGTTGCCCCTGCACCCCACAGGGGACCTCAGCAAAAACAAGACCCCTTGCCTGTAGTGGCC
>NC_090885.1:51770858-51773358 GCF_036669925.1 Montipora capricornis
TTAAAAAGAATCGTCTTCACTCCTGATTTAAATGCTTGTAAATTTGATGACATGCGCGATTGAAAAGGCAGTTCATTCCATAGCTTAGGAGCACATACCGAAAATGCTCTATCTCCATAGGTAACAGTTCTGGATTTAGGAACACTAAGCAGATGTTGAGACTGAGATCTAAGATTGCGGGTATGCATAGGATTATTAAGTACAGTACACGTAGCTCATAATTTATAGGTATTCAGGAGATAAAATTAATCATTAAGTGCTTTGTAAGTCAGCAGTAGCACTTTAAACCTTATACGATAGGAAACAGGGAGCCAATGTAGTCTCACTAGAACAGCAGTTATACGATCATATTTGCAAGAAAAAGTTATAATACGAGTCGCAGTATTTACACGTACATGTACATTTGTAGTACTGACTCATGTCTGTCTATTTGGTATTTTGGAAGTCCAATAAGTAAAGCATTACAATACTATAGTCCAGCTTTGATGAAACAAATGCATGGACTAACGTCTAGGTAGAATTTTCATCTAGATACAGTGTACATGTATTTTCTAATCTTACTAATATTTCTAAGGTGGTAATGAGATGATTTGCATAATTTGCTTACATGTTCCCCGTAAGATAGAGTTTGATCGTACAAAACACCTACACTGTAGATTGCGTACAGTATTGCTCTGCTCTATACACTCACTACCAATCTGAACGTTGCTGAGACAGGGTCTTGGACCGTATTTACAGTAGATTGAAATACAATGTACATGTTTGGATTGAAATACATGTACATGCATTTACGAAATTTTGCAGGGAGATATTATTATCAACGTTTGTTGAACACTGCCTTCATGCTATTGAAGGCTATTGCGGGTTAATTTTTCATTTTAAGAATATCTGGCCGCTGTTGCATGACGTTGTCATGGCCAAATGTGTACAAATGCTTGACAATGAGGCTACATGTAGCCATCATTGACATATAACAGAATATATCTTAACTGTACATGTACAGTGTACTACACAATGGCATGAAGTCACGAAAATTACACATACATGTAGAATAACAGGTTCTGAGTTTTTGAGACACATGGGGATCCGAGTTTTTGATACACAGGTCAAGGATCTGAGTTTTTCGCGGGTCTGAGTTTTCAGTACACCAGGGGGTCTGACTTTGTGACTTTTTCGGGGGTCTGAGGTCTGAGTTTTTATGACACCCCCAATGGAGCCCAAGGGAAAACCCGTTGATTCCCGTTGGTCCACTGAAGTTAAGCCCTGTTGGATGGAGTTAGCGCTTGGATGGGAGATTGAACAGTGATCACCCTCATGTTGACACTATTGAAGTTGGGCTGCTCATAGTATTAATTTAATGAATCATAGCAAAAACACAAACTATCCGAATTCGCTTTATTTCATACTGTGATTTAGTCATCTGATCATTCTACAATTTCACAGAGATCTGTTTACAACGCCACCACAGTAAAAACATGGAACATTACTCAATTTGAACTGTTGCTGAACAATACGATCTTTGGAAGAAAATGGAATCAAATTCATGCTAAAAGCAGAGCAAAAGACGGTGATCAGACATTTGTTTGAGAAAAAGGATCTTTTAGCCGTTTTACCAACAGGCTATGGAAAGAGTCTAATTTTTCAGCTTCTTGTGTTGCTTGCGAAAAGAGCAGGAAATTATGCTTCTTTGTTAGTCATAACGCCTCTTGTCAGTATCATTAACGAACAGGTTATGGAAGTCGAAGCCATGAATTTGACTGCTTGTAATTTGGCTCAGAAGCTAGGTAATTTGGAAGACATCGAAGGAGGGAATTTTAATGTTGTCTATGCATCAGCGGAAAGTGCCACAGATAAGCGACTTCTTCAATCACTGAAGAAAGACACCACTTTCAGTAGCAGTTTAGTGGCTTGTGTTGTGGATGAGTTGCATACAGTTGAAACATGGACCGGTTTAAGGTGAGGGATTGTATATTTTAATTTTCAGCTGTTTTTATAAATTCTGAAAAATGTCTTTGCTGCACATAACAATCTTTTGTTTGAGGAGAATTCCAATCAACCTATTGTGAATTCTATTTGCCTTATATTTATTCTAGAAAATCAAATTCACATTGGACGCTTCCATTACTTTTTCGTTTCTTTTTGTTTCAGGAGAATTAGTTTTTACACTTTTTCGATTAGGAGGACTGCTGCATGCTGCAGGCGACAAAACGTCGAGTAATTTTCTCTTCGCACCTTCGGAATTCTCCTTTTCTTCTCTCTTCTGCGCTAAACGTGTAGTTATGAATGGGAAAAGTTCACACAAGTTCTTGATCTTCCGATAACAGGCATTGCAGGCCACTTGCGACTCGTTGTGAGAAGCAATCACTGTTATCCCAACGTTCTTCAGAGATTCGCTCAAAAAAACTTTGAATATTTCTTTTCTCGCCGACAGTTTAAATATATTTACACACGATTTCGCCACACAGTTCCCATATGTCACCTTCAGATTCGCCTGGCAAAC
>NC_090885.1:51778358-51779441 GCF_036669925.1 Montipora capricornis
CTAATGATACCGGTGTATATTATAATATGTACTGTACATGACAAAATTACTTGATTCTGGTTGGCTGAGATCAGTGCAGTTTTTTTTTTTTTTTTTTTTTTTGTAAACACAGTGAAAAAAGGTTAAGTTCAATGCACTTTACTCACAGAATTTTCTTTTTACTGTATATCGATTTCTGAGCTTGTTCAATTTTTGTGGACACCCACCATTAAATGGTTTGATACAATAGGAGCTACGTTATTTCAGAATGGAAGTGTCTAAATGACTGGCAGCCAGTCAATGTTTTCAAATCGCTACATATGACTTGCATGTTTTAAAAGTACCCATTCTAAATAGTGCTGGTAAACAATACCGGGGTATTTATGTCTAAAGCAGTTAGCCAATACAGCTGTAGCTTGAGCTGTTGTTTGAGTGGTAAGTAGTTATTGGAGTGAGTGATGATTGAGAGATTTGTGTAGAGTTCCAAGCAGTCAAAGAAATTAATGGATTCAACAGATTGACTGCTGTAATCAACAACTTCCTAGCGGTCTAAAAAAAAGATAAAATTATCAATGAATAAATCTAATATTTCATGAAGATTGACAAGAAATTGAAAAAATGTGTAGGACTGCTGGACACAGAAATTTTTAAAATGCTTTCTGGCTAATCTGGGCATATAGACACAGCCTTTCAGAATTTACATGTACCGGTATCTGTCTGCATTCCAACTGCTTCCTTGGGCCTGCTTTCTAAAAGTGCATGAATACAGTCTGTAACTAAGACTGAGTGACTATAAGTACATGTACATGTAGTGTTCCTGCAAACCAGCAGTTGCGAGATTGGTAAAAGAAGTACTGGTAACTAAAGATACTGTACATGTAGAGTGAGCCTATTTGTCTTCGCATACAGCAACCCCACAGAATTTTTTAAAACTCAGTGACTGGCACTCTGTATCAATCTCGGCAACATTACATGTAGATCAGTGAAACCATGATTAACAGATGCATGAGAAGGTTAAAAAATCCAAAATTTCAAACAAAAACATGATTATTTTGAACTGCCTTGTGATCATGGAGTATTTTAACAATCCTGTCCAAGTGCCAG
>NC_090885.1:51779541-51799541 GCF_036669925.1 Montipora capricornis
CCTCTGATTAAATCATGAAATTTCATAGGAATTATGGGCACATGCTATGCACTTTAGCATTTGTTAGCTGAGATATACGTGTACATGAAGCCTATCATTATAAGGAAGATGAAAGTGAAATGCACTTCATACCATAGAGAGCCTGAAAGTCCTTGTAGAATCTGTCTAGTAGATCTCTTGCTCGCTTCAACTGGCTTGGAGTGATTTCACTACCAAGAAGTATATAAATTGCTTCTGAGAAGCGGGCAAAATGTTGGAGGTATTTATCTGGCAGATAACCAACCAAACATGGCAAAGCATAATAAAGAAGCCACGACTGCAACTCGGAGGCTAGAAAAACAAAAGACAAGTCATACATTTTCTGTGAAAGGCACCGCATAAATACCAGTTAATAATGCAACGTTTTCAAGTGGTACACCATGGAAATACCATGAGTCAGTTGAATTTTCTCAGTTATGTATACACAAAGTGAGTGTGTATACCAAGAAAATACAAGTGGCAAGTGGGATATTCCATGGTTATAGGTCCACAAGATAGAATTGCATTTTGAACTAGTTTATACCATGCCATAGAAAAAAAATGTGCCCAACACAATCAATGCAACACACAGTACGCTCATCACAATGGGAAGGTTGGGTGTTAAAAACCGTCGAATATACAACGGCTTTTCTGTATTACAATTGGCTGTATTTCCTATTGCAGGGTATAAAAGTTAATACTGTGGCTTTATGACTTCTACAATTGTAA
This sequence comes from Montipora capricornis, assembly GCF_036669925.1. Lineage (NCBI taxonomy): Eukaryota > Metazoa > Cnidaria > Anthozoa > Scleractinia > Acroporidae > Montipora > Montipora capricornis. The sequence continues at coordinate 51,780,289 of NC_090885.1, forward strand.
TTGCAAGCCGTAACCTTTAAAGTTCTTGAAATGTTTCTCAGGTCTCTTGGAAGTCGGGCTAATACATCTGGGGGTCGCATTTGAAGTATGCGTTTGTTAATCTTTTTTATCTACAAGTGCATAAAAGATTATGTATCTTAAAAAAAGTCTTGACATTTCCCTTGACAAAATATTGACTGTGAATGGAAATCACTTGTAGGATATTAAAAAAAAAAAAAAAAAAACCTTCAAAGCAGGTGACATCAAACAATCCTGCAACTTACATGTACCAAATTGTACTCAAAGCATTTAAAGTCGTCTGTTAAGTGCGTCTCAACGACACACTTAAAACAAGACATGAAAGTAGTCAGACGTTAAATGCGTCTGTCTTATTTCTCGTTTTTATACTAGACGTTAAAGTTGTCTTGAGACGACTTTAACGTCTCTAGCATAAAAACGGCCATTTTTAAAAGTACTCACAATATGTACATGTACATCCAACATTCACATTATATGCAAAACAAGAGCAAAAAATTTGTATCTTAAAATAAAGTCTTGACATTGCTCTGACTAAAATTTGACTGTAAACTGAAATCACTTGTGGGATATTGAAAAAAAAAAAAGCAACATTTAAAAGCAAAAGCATTGAATTTCTAGTATAAATATCCAACAAATAATTCTTTTTATTCCCTAATCAAATCATACCTGGCCACCAATAAAAAATTCCTTCTTATGGTTGGTTGAAGAGAACCATTTGTACAGAAGAGTCTTTGTTACACCCAACAAACATCCATGCATGTAGTCAGGAACCATCCCAAGAACAATGTCAAACCAGGGCATTAGGGCCAAGCAGGAGACATCAAACAATCCTGCAACCTACATGTAACAAATTGTACTCAAAGCTAGGTGAATGGCTGCCATAAACAACATTTAAATTTTACGTAAATTTAAACTTAACATCACATTTATTTTTTATAAGTACTCATAATATGTACATCTAATGTTCACAATTATATGCAAAGCAAGAGTAAAGTGCATGCTAGAATACTTGTAAAATATGCTAGTCATAATAAGAAAAAACAGACTTATAAACAGAAACAGCTTGCTAGTATGCAAATAAGATCATGTCCCATGGTACTCTTGTTTTTCTTTGGTACCAAAGGTTGAATGAGATAAATAATTATTTTGGGGTAAAAATAATGGTTTAAGTAAATTTTCATGAATGGCTAAAACATAATATGCTCTATCCATACAAGATTCCAAACTAAAGTTACAGTAGTCACCTTTTTTTGGCTCTGATTTGCTTTAATACCATTTTCCAGAAATGTTGTCATAGTCCTGTTGGGAGCCCTCTCAGTTGCAGGCCTGTATGGGTAACATCGGGTATGCCCCTTTCCTTGGGCAGCTACAAATCCACTTTCCTCACATGTCAGACAACCACCCTCACCATTATGTTGAGTCATATATAAAAGGTATGCCTTCCCTTGTAAATCAGTTGAGCCAAGCAGTACAGCAGCTTTGACATTTACTGTTGAAGGTTCTTGTGGCAACTCAATGGTTACTCCTAAAATGGAAAGTGAAAAATGTACCCTAGGTGAATACGTGAATTAATGTACTGTAATGGACTTTTATCACTATTGAGCAGTACCTGCAAAATTGAGATACAATTATTTACATAACATTAACATATTTTATTCACACTCGATGACCTGGAGCTTGTTAGGCTCCTGGCTTAGGTAGCTAATGAGTCCAGTTTAAATTACAACAATACCATGTAGATTAAACTATAACAATAAGAGCACTTGAATAAACACTTAGGTTGCCATAGGATGCTTTAAATACTGTTTGAAGGCATGTCTCAAACACCCACCTTCCTTGTACAGTTTGTTCATTTGAGTGGCAAATGGCTCAAAGAATGCATTGAATGGTGGTTTTCCCTTTCCCTGCCAAATACCCCATAGCATCATATTTGTCTTTGAAAACCTACGATGTAAAAAAGTTAAATAAGTAAAAAGAAACATTTCTTCTTGGTTCATACAATAAAAAAGAATTGTCTTTTGATGAGGCTCCACTCAAATATAGTTTTAGGTAACTTAGGATATAAGGTAGATTAAATATTTACGTTTTCAGGAAATGATAGATTTCAATAATTTTTTTCTACCTGTCTGGAGATGGAAGTTCATTGATAGCTAAAAACACAGGCCAAAGGGATACGCTTGAGGAGGAATATAAAGGGGCACCATCTGTGTTGAAGATGAAACTTATGTTGGATATATCACTCAGGAACTGTCCAGGTCCACACAATCTTGTATAATATTTCCCATCAATGATGTCTGTGATTATTTCTTTTCCACGTTGCTCACTTCTCGCCTGAATAATTTGCCATATCCCTTCTCCTTAAAGAAAAAATTAATAATTGCTTATTTACTAAGTTGTGAATCATACGTCTTCCAATTTTTTTTTTTTAAATTTGTGATATATCTATCTATCTAGTCTACTTTGATACATAATTTATTCAAAGTATTCAATTTGCAAGTTACGAATCGTATTAATTTTATAATTGCTTGGGTTTTTTTTAATTATTTGGTAGTTTACTGACTAAATCAAATTAGTCCCCCCCCCCCCCACTGCGAAATAAATTATTTCAACAGTCATTTTGATCTTACGAGGGCAATGCCATAAAAATAAATGCCTCGTTCACTCAGATGTTAATTATTGTAAAACAAATCAGAATTAAGACTGCCGAGGTTCTACTTACGTTCTAACAAACACTTCAGTTGACTGAAGATGTCAACAGTTACAAAACTATTTTTGTGCAGCTTCTTCCCTTGCTGGTGGATACTTCCCTTATACCTCAGACTGCAAGAAAAAAATTAAGTTTCTCAGATAAGCAAAGTGTACCAAAATTCAGCTCAAAATCCATGAAATCATGCAATGACAAGCCAGTGATATCAAATTTATGTACCGTAGCTATTCGGTTATAAGGTGCACTCGGTTATAAGGCGCACCCCAAACTTAGCAATTTAATCAATCTAAGTTCTCTAACTGAAAATTACGCGAAAATACTCGGTTATAAGACGCACCATAAATTGAGAGTTATCAAAAGGATGTGATGAATTTGAGAGCAATTATCCTTACACAATTGGCATGCGAACTCTTTTTGTTAACGTAAACAAAGTGAAAAAGTCACACATTTAATGATATATGTAAAAACAAAAGCTAAAAGTTGACACCAGAAATGATAAACATACAACGCATACACTTTTATTTGAACCTTCCGACTTAATAAATAGTCAGAGTTCAGACTTCAGACTTCAAGCGAAAGCGAACGGCGAAAAACTCCCACCGCAAGTCATATTCAAAGGCGTTCGACTGAATATCAACACACCACCAAGGATGCAAATTTCAGTGCACAAGAAAGGCTGGATGAACGAAGAAGGTATGTTTTATCTCCACACTGTGTGTTCAGAGAAGAAACTTTTCATGCGAGCAACAAACATGATTCTCGGAATTCGAAACAAGTTTCGAACGATTGTGTTGTTGTCATCAGTATCACGTTACTGAGCACATGCTTTTAAGCATGTATGCAAATTTCCGTTTGTTTGCTTTTCTCTTGAAGTCGTTTTTTTTAATTGACAACTAGTGTCCTTTCTTGTGTTGTTTAAACTGCAAGTTCTTCTCAAATTGTGATCTTAAGATTTTGTTGCGCGAAAATACTTGGCTATAAGCCGCACCCCAATTTTAGCACTAACTTGCCACCCAAAGACAGATTTTTCTTGAAAAAACCGTGCGCCTTATAACCGAATAACTACGGTATATAATTGTACCTTTTTGGTATGTTTCAGTGGCACATCAGGTGAGTTTTGTGGAGCCAAGGTTCATATTTTGGAGATGCAGTGGAGCCAAAACTACTCTATAGCTAGACAAAACAATTCTGATAAGCTACCTAAGCGTAACAATAAGGTACAATTAGTTATTTACCATACCCAAATTCAGCCCAAAATCCTTGCTATTGTGCAGTATCAGGTCAGTGACTTGATATCATAGGATACCAGTGCAGTCAACAATAGGCTTCTGATTGGCTAATTGTGAATTTGGGTACAGTTAAAGACTAAATTATGCATGCCCACAAAGTGCTGATATGTACATACCCATTGCAGCCTGGCGTTGAACAGACCACTTGATCCTCCACGTTTGTTGGAAACAGACGGAGACAATTTTCACAAATGTCATAGGTGAAAACAGTACAATTTCCACACACTTTCTGCACATTTGAGTAAGTTAAAGATTGCAATAGCTCGTTTGCTGGGCAGAGCAATTTCAACAAATCAATGATATCTTTTGCAGCCTCTGTCGTGATGCAGTGTCTTGCAATTAATGAAAGAATAGACATGCATGCTTCTTCTTGGGCTGAAAATGATTTTTGTGGGAGGTTGTCATTCGGTGCTTCATCATCAGGCAAATCGACTGAATCTTGGCAATCGGTATCTGAGTCCCCAGACTCTGAGAAAAACCCAGAAGCTACTGAATCAGAGTCACTGTCGGACGAAATTTCCCCACACTCGCTGTCAGTGTCTCCTGAACAACATGTAAATGTTTCACAAGAAGGTAGTGTTTCGGCTTCGTTTTCATTTACAGTGCTCGTGCTCTGGATTTCCTCCAAGCTGGTTTGGGACTCCGCATATGCGTTCTCTATTTCCTGCAATGTGCCTTCATATTCACATGAAGTCGAATGATCTTGTTCCCTTTCGATTGCTTGTTGAGCAAAAAAGTAAGACTGAAGGGTCAACGAAGAAGATGAGTTGGACGGTGAAGACAAGTTTGAATTTTTCGTGAGGTCATATTTGGTCGACTTTGGTACTGGAACACTGGGATCATCAAGGTATTTCTTATACTTTCGTTTGCTATATTCCACTATTAGAGAACAAAGAGATCAAATAAAGACTTAATGAAAATAACTTTAAAACCCCTTGAATGCAAGAACTGTTCGAAAGTATGGATCAATTTCTTACTTTTGCCGTGGACAGAACTTAAGTGACTTTCGATCCTTTGTTTCCTCGACAACGATCGGCAACAAATCGAGCATCTAAAAGATGTTCCATTCTCGTGATTTATCTCTGTATAGAGTAGGTTTCCCGCACAATTACCAACACAACTTGGATCCATCCTCGAGACCATCTCACATGGATCGTCCAGGACGCCACGCGTTATTGATTTATTGATACTGCAATCGGTTAATCCAGCGGATTCTCTCATGTGAAACCAATCACAGTCACGAAGCATGATTTCACGTGACTTTGGCGCCTTTTTCCAATCTTCTCGGTTGGTCGCTTGTGCGTGGAAGAGCGTGGAATACTCGATTGTTAACTTAAGCATAAACTTGCTTTCTTCAATCTGCAATTAACTTAAGATGGTTTTCATTGTTGTGCAATGGGTGAACGAAAATAGCGTAAGTGTCGTTAATGAAAAAAAAGTTGTTGGCGAGAACGTCGAACTTAAAGAAGGCAGTACGGTAGATGTATCGGCGGGTATTAGTAAAGGAAGGATTGCCATTTACAAGGCGGAAATTTTGAAAGTATGCGGTAAGTGCTAAGTAGTACATATATCTTAAACTCTTTAATGGTTGAGGCTTTAAGCTGCACTTGTCCAGTCACTGAAATTCAAAACATTGAAATGCGGCAGCCCATTGCGGCCCGGATTACGGTGAGAAATCAATCCTTTGTACGCAGCACAAGTCCGTTTAGCCTTTCTCCGTTATTAAGTGAAAACAATTTTGTTTCGATTACCTTTTTAAATCTTCTCTTTAGACTCCGGTCGAATTTTCTTAAACTAATAGAACTTTCAAACCGAGATGATTTTAAGTTTAACCGAGCGTGAGCTTTAGATGGTCGTTTAAATCGGCTCACAGACCAAAGTCCACGTTCCAAAAAATCTAAGCGGCCTTTCTTCAAATTAACTGGCCGGTGTAAAACAGGGCTACATTGCGGGAGTTTCAAAGCTAATTGAGAAATTTTATCCACTTAAAGTTGCTTAATTAAGTCTTTTTATTCTTTATTGTTAGGAACAAAGGCAAAGGCTCTGGAGTTTGAGGCAAGTTTGGTTAAGAAAGTTGCTGACGCTCACGGTGATGTCAACGGTAAAGTTTCAATTTTTGATGTTTATAGACTCACTTGTAAAAATAAAATAATGCAACATACAACTACATTTATAATCAGAAGCAATTTTATTATTTTCCCAGGTAATAAAAGCAGTAAAAGAAAACGGAACCCATCCCAGAAAGTGAGGGAAAATGTATTGGAGCAAGGTAAATTAAAGAAAAGCATAAGAATGTAAACCAGTTTCACAAAAATACTATTTTGATTCAATCAAAGTGCATTTAAACAAATCTCATATTAATTTCAGTATACTCATTCAATCGAATGAAATAAAACCTAAAACCACTTGAACAATAAAATGTTGTTCAGTTGGGTTTGACTGCTGCATGTTTGATTGGCTACCCTGGGCATTAACTGTATTACAAGTTCTTTTATTTTTGTGTTCCTAAATTGTATTAATGGCTAACCGCTTGGCTTGTCTCAAATTGACCTAATGTAGATAATAGCGAGGACAGAGAGGAGGCAGAGACATCCAGAAATCAAGGGAAGGGTGATAACGGTAAGTTTTTTACCCATTATTATTTTTCATGCTGTTGTTTTTACTTTTAAAAATATAGATAGGACCCTCCTCATGCTCTGATTGGTTAAAAGTCCATGTTTTATCAGAGTGTTTTATTGTTTTTCATTAACCTCTATATCATAAAGCAAATGAAGGAGTCAAAGCCGTGTATTACACTGTGAAAAAACACTCCGGACATCTCTGAAACCTCAACCAGTGTAGAAAACATGAGCCGCAGGCTCGTGTTTTCTACTCAACAAATACATTCCATGTTGCCGTGCGTCTGTTCAGTAATAGATCGCAGATGACGTCAAAATGTGGTAAGAACAAAAAAGTGGCACACGAGGCGATAGCAGAGTGTGTCACTGATGTTCTTTCCACATTTTGACGTCTTCTGTGATCTGTTACTGAACAGACCCACGGCAACATGGGATCTATTTGTTTTATATAATAAAGAATTAAACTTTATTTGCATAAAAGCTGATGGTGACGTCAATCGTTCGTCTGTCCTCTAATAGATCATAGGTAAGAACCAATCAAAATCCGTCAATAACTTGGGTTATTATATTATAATATAACAGTATAATACTTATACATGGCTTAGGCTTCTTTGTTTGTTAAGTAACTAAGTGATTTGGTTTAGATTTCATTTTACCGTGCGGTGTTATGTCTTGGATTTTAATAACCATTGAAGAAATAATATTATGTGCACATTGTTGTGCGTTTTGTTCTTATTGCAAAAGACTACAAAGGTGTATGATTGATATGTAATTAATGGGATTTATTTTTCAGCTGATCAGCACCCCCTAAGAAAAAAAGAAAGACAAATGACAAGAAAGCGAAAGGTAACCCTTAATCATCAATCAATTTCATGTTGCAATCCACAGTCACAGTGATCAACTGATCAGTACTCTTTTCACACTTGCATTGGTGAGTTAGTGAGTACTAATTTTCAACACTGTAGTACCCATTTTTTTAGCCACCTTTGACTGTTTTATTTTTCAAATTTTATTTTGTAGGTGACAACGAAGATAAAGAAAATGAGCTGGAAAGAAAAAAGGTAATTGGGTGGGCATTTAGTGCTGTTGATTAAGACTCATTACCTTTCAGTGCCTAATTTTAGTGGTGTTTATGCTTAATTTGAAATGTGCAGTCAATTTCCCTCATTTTCCAAATTGTGAACTTTTCATTCACTCACTCAATCACTGCCTATGATTCTTGCACTGGCACACAGGGCAGCAACAAAGAAACTGACCACAGCTGTCTGTCCCCAGCCAGCTTTTGGATGAAGCTCCAGCTGTGACCCAAGCCCCTCATCTCTGTCTCAACTGTGCATCCCCATCTATTTTTGGGTGAACTTTTTATACCAGCATATGTTTTACATGTATCATGTATCCAAGTAGTGAACTTTTAACACCAGAATATATTTTGCATATAATATGTGATGGTTTATATGAACTACTTTTCATTAAAGAAAATTCACTATTTTCTTTTCAAAGTTGCAACAATCTGTACAGCAAGAGAGGATAAACGGCATTTTGCAACAGCGCAGAACACCTACAAGTACAGTTGTAATTCCTGATGAAACTACCGACACATCAGTACAGTCAAAGCCACAAGCACTTCCTGTCACACCCAACACTATCCCAAACAACCCCCATAAACAGTCACCATCACCATCAGCTACTGTATCAACACAATCTTTGTCACATGACACACCTCATGCCACACACACAATCACTTCCATCCCTCACACTTTCACACCATCACAACCACCCTCATCTATACACAAGCCATCTCTCATTCCAAACACTCCTACTTCCAACCCTCATATCATTACACCAACACAATCCATACCACCCACTTATAATCCATCCACAGTAACACCCACTGCCAATCGCCGTCCCATCACACCATTAAATACACAACGTACATCACCTATGCAAAACACTTTTACCACATCACCTTTTCACATTCCACCCCAGCCACAAACCCATTACACAAATTCATCTCTTTCACACCATGACCATTCCTCCAGCTACAGTTCACTGCTGGAGGATGATCTAGAACTACAGGACTTTGGCATGAGGCATGATCAGGGACCATTACCATCAAGTGAAGTGAATAGTGAATGGACCTCATTCACTACTCATTTTACTCAACAGTTTGAAGAATTGAAGGGAGAAGTTGAGGGGCTTCGTTCAGAAGTGAAACATCTCAAAAGAATTGTGAGGGAGTTGAAGGTAAGGATAAAAATATGATTAATTATTCCTTCAAGAAAGGGGTAATAAAGTTGCTAATGCCACTCATGACAACTGCATAAAGGAGGAATAAACAACTGGCCTGACCAGTGTAGTTGGAAGCAATTTGAGTTTCCTTTTGGGCCTTTTTACTTGAGTTAAGTCTAATATTACAGCTGGCTAATTTGATTGATTCAGGCTGGCGGGTCTAAAACACAGGTCATTGCTTTACCAATACTGGAACAACCCTAACCCCCTACTAATACATTGTCTTAGTGTAGTATTTAGGCCTAAAACACTGTCTTAGTGTAGTGCTTCCGAGAAACTTTGGCAGTCTTTTCTGTTATTCGTATTCTCAGTTGCGTCTATCAAGGAAGCAGTCAAGCAACCAGCTCATTAAATTCTCGATTCCTTTCACTCGATTCTCGACTCCTTTCTCGATTGTCTTTCCTCGATCCTCGGTTCAGGCAGCTCGATTCAGGCAGTTTAAGTATGTTACTTATTTCAAACTCTTATAGGACTGTATCAATACTAGTAATGGTTTATATTCTCTCAGAACAATTTTACAAATTAATAATGAGCTCTTTATTTCTTAAGGCCAACCCAAACTATTCAAGTGCTCCAGCTGATAGAGCAACCAGTACAGGAGATCCTGAGGTACTTAATGAGAAATGACTAAATTTCTTATTTGTATTGAACCAGTGTACAAATAAACAAGCAGACAAAAGGCCTAACTCGCTAATGTGGAATTTTTTTTCTTACAGTTGACTTATCTTGCCATGATAAAGAATACAACTAAGCCACTCGAGGGATTGAAAGTCTTACTTTACAAGATGTTTACTGTTGATGAAGTAAGACTATCATCTCTCAAAGGAAGAGTAACAGCATCTGGTGGTGAGGGTATTGCTCTGGACAGGGAGAAGCTGGACTTGATCTACTGTAAGTTAGGGTTTGTTGGAGGTTAAAGTTATGTTGTGTAAGTGTTCTGGAAATCTGAGAAGTAAAATTCTGTGCTTGAGTGAGGTGAATCCAAGGAAAAAACCCTTTTGCACTGAATATATAGGAAGTAGAGTCTTGAGAAACTGATTGGTTTGAAAGTAATAATTTAAGTTGTACCATTGTTCCAATGAACTATCAGAATGATTCTGATAGTTCATTTTGATAACAAAATAAGAGGTGAAAGAAAAATACTTTCTGGTTGAAAAACTCCTGAAAGGAGGTCATTATACCACCAAGCAATAATTATCAGCACTTTAAGTGTAATTAAAAACATTGAACAAAGTGCTTATTAATTTGCAACCTTTATTTATTCATTTTTAGGTGCTATGGAAAAGAGATACGAGTGTAAGAGGGCAGCGGTGGACAATTTTATTCGAGGGCAACAGCGAAACCTCCGGGGACAATTTTTGAAAAAGCAGAGCTAAATGTTCTTATTTTTTGGTTTATGGAAAATTATTAACCAAAAAAAATATATATTATCTAAAACAGTTCATATCTGTTTTCAGTTTTACTTTTGATACTTGATGTAAAAAAAAAAAAACAAACAAACAAGATAATTATTCTTATTTTAACATTCATGAAAGCCAGTGTAATTAAACTATTGATTTGAAACCTGTTTGATGTGACCTCAGTATTACTTTATTTGTTATTTTAAAGCTGTGCATTTCAACAAAATTTGTCTGGCCTACAAATCATGAGAAATTCCCAGTTTTTCTCAGATTTTCCAAAAAATTCCAAGCTATTCTTAAAAAATCCTACAAATTCCAAGTTATTCTCAGAAATTCCTGCAAATTTTGGGAAAATTTCAAGGTGGGTATCTTTGAGTTGGAATTTTTAGGAATTCCTAGGAATTCCGAGTCAGCTCTATGTAAACTTGGAATTCCTAGGAATTCCTAGGAATTCCCAGTCCGAATTACCGTGAAAATCCACACCCTCAATTCCTAGGAATTCTTAGGAATTCTTAGGAATTCCTAGGAATTTTTTCCTAGGAATTCTTAGGAAATTCTTAGGAATTCCTAGGAATTCTTAAAGTTATCTCACAAGGGTATGCCTTAGATCAGCTGTAGGAAAAAAAAGGAGAAGAAGAAAAAAAGATTTACTGGTAGATATAAATAAAAAATGAAAGTCTGAAAAAAAAAAAAGAAATACAAGTAGTAATAGTACCAGTTGTTGACAAAGCATTGTTCAATTAAGATTGATAGTAACTTGAAGAAAAATACTAAAAATAATAATGCACACATGTAATGAACCATAATTCTTTCGTTATTGCCTTCACAGGTAGCAGCACTAGACCAGTTGAAATCAGCCAATCCAGACGGAAGATTCTGGTTGAAGCTGGATGCCACAGATCTGAAGGAAGCGCTGATGGAGTCCCTCTCAGGGGTTTGGAATGGAGATGTAGATTTGGGTAATGGAAAGTTGGAGGAGTTGAGGAGAGAGTATGATCAAAGAGTAGCATTACTAAGTAACATTGCTAGAATTGACAACCAAGATGGTCTCCAGTTGGAATTGCAAAAGTGTATTGACAGTTTGGAGGATATCTCATTTCTTGATGATGGTTTTCACTTAGCTGTTGAGGACTATGGAAAAAAATTTGAGAATCGATCAACACCAGAGGAAAATCTTAAGAATGCCAATTGGAATGTTGTGGAATTCCAAACTCTCCTCCAGCAGGCACAATTCCTAAAGGGGGTATATGAAGAGCAACTCGCTTGCCTTAATCCAGCTGTGTATTTGCCCCGTCATATGCTGACCATCAGAACCTCTTTGAGAGGATTGGTTAAAGAGGAGAAAGGCTACCTCCGCAACCTTTTCAAGAAGAAAAGGATAGCTGCCACCCATGTGCTAGTTCTGATGCTCTCAGATGAAAGACGAAATAAGAAGCCCTATGCATTGCCAATCAGATATGTGCCTTACAGGCGTATGCGGGACCAGTATGTCCGTGATCTAACTAGGGATGTTAAACTGAAAATGCAAGAGAGAGGCCTTAACCTAGTGGGTGAGTACATGTATTGCATTTTAACAGTGGTTGATGGAAATGGTATTGAACCGTAATGTTTGTGTGTGTGCGTATTTTTTGTGACATATTTCTGGTAGTAAATCTGCAGTGAATGAACTTAAAGTTAAAAAGTAATTCTTTGATCAGTTTGATCTAAGACAGCATTAACATGCACATTAACCATTGTACACCCTGGTTGCAGTTATCTTGCTTTGCAAGGAATCATGCACTCCAATCTGTTACCAACACCAACATAAGTGCGGAAACAAAGTAGCATTCTTAGGCACACATAACTGTGCTGTGATAGTCAGAAGAAATTCACAAGTTTATCTCTGTGAACATGCTGATAGGGCCCCTTAAGTCTTGTTTGAAAGTAGGTCATACCTGATCGTGAACTCTCCAAACACGGTAATCAAAAGAGGATAACATTGTTTTTTTAGGTACTGTTACAGATGGAGAGTTTTGCTCATTGAGGTCAAGAGGAGAAACAAGGGCCCTTCATTTATGGCAACTCATACATGACGCAAGAGAGAGTGTGCAGAAATTGAGCAAGAAGACTTTACTGGAAATGCTGATTTTGATACAGAGTAGGTTGAACGGGTGTAAATCTCAGTTTGTTGTTAGAGAAACACATATTGGTTGCCTTTTATTGTCATATTAGAAATTGAAGGTTTCAATTGTGTATTGTTGACGGATTTATGATTGTTGAACCCAGACCAGCAAAACTGTCACAATATACTTGTATGAAATGTTATTTAATTAAGGAGATGTAAACAAACACAGGGTGAGAAAGCTTAATCTCCTAATTACTAAACTCATTTCGTATTTCAGTGAGGTGATTGTTTCTTGCTTTTTTTCTTGGGTTTGACATACAGCTACAATCTGTGTTCTTAATTTCAGCTGCACCAGATGGAAGCCCTATTGTAGCAAGACCAAACAGTGTCATCCCTGACCATGTTATTTTCGAAGTTCATGAATTGATCAACAGTGGCTCATCATTAGAGGATGCTGTGACTTACATTCGTGGAAAGCTTGTTCCGGCAGGTAAACTTAATTCACTTACATCACCGGTCCCTAAATAGTAGTGGTCATATGAAAAACTAAATTTTATGATCATGCTTGATTGTTGCAGGTTACACACCTTATCCATTCCGGAAGAATACCAGTGAATCATTACTTGACAAGCTGAGGTCTGTGTTTGGAACAAACACATTTCGGAGTGCTGTGAAGGAGCTGAAGGAAGAGGGAGTCGATTTTACACAACATCTTTATGTTCCTGAGGTGGATCCAGTTACTGGTCGGGCTCGACATGATCGTAGTGACCACAACCACCTCCTAAAACGCATTGCTCAGCATGTTCGAGATGTATACTGCCTTTGACTATGAGGCATTTGCTGATGTCTTAGCAGATCCATTGAGTGGTCTCACCCATGCAGCCCTTGTTGGAAAGAGGCGTCAGAGTGTGAAGGATGCGAAACGTCTGTTATCCTACAATGTGGTACGTTCACTCGAGAGGCTTGGCAAGAATGAAGAGGCTGCATTTATTCGGATTATTGCACAGTGGCATGAAGTGTCTGATGGGAGGGGTTTGAGTCAGCTCGAGAGATGTAGATACAACTATCAAATGTTCAACTTCATTTTGGAAGAATGGATGCCATGGTATATGGATTGTTACGACTTTTCCACCATTGACATCAACAGGTATCTATATTTAGAACAACTGTAGTTACAAATTGGGGATAAAAGGTGTTCTATGAGTGTTATTTGAGAAACAAAAGCTGGAGTACAGTATTTATTCCAAATTGCAGCACAATGCATAAAATGAGGATACCATGATTTTCTTCCACCTTTCTTCTTATACAGTGTCTGGGCCTGGTGTAACACCCGTCATTTATTCATTGTTATTTTTGTTTTAGTTTTTGTGACAAATGTCTGGATATTTGTCCAAATACTTTAAAAATCCATGTTGCGTAACTATCTTTGTTACTTATTACTTTATTACAGGCAGGCAGAGGTTGAATAGATGTGGATCTCTTCACATCTTCTGAATTTGATCCTCCATTTTGTCAGGTCATGTTGCCAGCCTCGTCAGGTTTTTGATCCCAGACCCTTCGCCCTCTGATATGTGGTACACTGAACTTGGCAATGTAATTCCCATATTTTGCAGCACATAATTTACAACTTTGAATCATATCCTTTTAACAATTTGGCCAGGAATGTGCCATATAAAGAAATATGATTACTGTGCTATTGAATATGCCCTCCAAATGTGATTTTGAAATCTTGAAGTTGCATTAGGTTAAGTTAGCAGGTGAAATTTATTAGTCATCACATATGTTCAAACATAGCCTTTTGGAAGACAGTTTTGGAGTAAATCTGTGTTTCAGGGGAACAGACTTTGTTAATCAGACATTTACATTCCAATAGAATTGATAAATTGTTAGCCTCTTTGATGACAATAAATTGTTGTTTCTTCTAACAGGGAATTCACCAAAAGAATGGACATAGATCTTCCTTTCTATTACTGGACTCTTAATGAGCGTTTTTCTGATGATCTTTACCCATCATTTGATGAAAGGCCTGAAATTGATGAGGAGGTAGATGCACGGAATCACCCTCTTCGTCTGCACAGATTACGGATCAATCAACGCGAAGATAGTTCTATATTTGTTGTAGGCAGAGCTCATCTTCCAGCTCGTCACAGGCAAACAATTAGGCAATCATTTCATAGGCCAGGGAATTACCTGGCACCACCCCCTAATCCTTGAGTGGGAGAAAGTGTTTGCTGTGGTGTTTGAAGATATTGTTTTTGCTGTAATAATTTTGTGTTATCAAATAGGCACTGCTCCTGTTGTGCAGGCTAGTGTATACTGTAATGGTGCAATGTTTGCAATAGAGTTTGTTTGCTAAGTGGTCCCAATTTGTGCACTTGCAGTACTTTCAATAAGCATTTACAGCAGACACAAGTGTCGGCTAGTTCCCTCAGAGAAGTGGGCTATTTAGTTGTGTACTCTACTCAAACCAGCCACATACTTGAAATTTTATTGAAACCCCTATTTTGTGATTAGAATTAAATTGGGTAATTGATAAAGGAAGGAAACTTAGATGTATAAATGTTGATGGATTTTAATCATAAAATACAACACAATGCTGTGTATTATAATTTATTGTACATAAATAATAAAACTCTGTAGATTGCATCAGAATTATAAAGTTAAGTTGTATTGTATTTTTCATCTCTGTAAACAAAACTGAAGGTGGGTTCCACAAAGGCCTTGAAACAACTTTTGAAAAGGATTCACTGTGAGCACAACATAGTCGCTGAATCCTGTCGCGAGGTATCAAGATTGCATATGTTGGACGTTCGTAAGAGTTTTGTGACCACTGATCAAGGCATTAGATATTTTTAAAGTGCACCTAACCACAAAATTTGGTTTTTTGCTTCTTTGCAGCTGTTTGAAACGTGTTGCGCCTTTTTGCCCCTTTTTAACTAATAATCATCTGTCCCACGACTGAGCTAGTAAGGGGCATGGGTCTATTCCTTGTTTGCATCGCATTTAGTCTTTGTAAACATGCATGCAAAGAAGCTTGCGATGCCAAACAAGGAATAGACCCATGCTCCTTACTAGCTCAGTTGTGGGACAGATGATGGCTTTGTAGGCTAGGTGCACTTTAAGCAATGTGTTGTTCCAGAAAATGTTCATCTCCCCCATCCCATGGAGAGGTATTTGGTTTCAACCCCTCCCCCCTGACTATCCCTCCATTACTTTAGGGCCCCAATCCACCTTAGAATTTCTAGAGACCCTCTGTGGTGGGGGTGTGGAAATTTCCTGGAACTACACAAACAGTAATTCACCATATTAGTGTTGCTTTGCTGACACTCTAAGTCTACACCAAGAAAAAACAAAGTGTGGACTGGACATACTGTTAACTTATTACATGGAGTAACCGAACACATGAAGAGGTAATTTTCCATTTGTTGGCATGAAAATTTCTCAACAGTAAATGAATACAAATGTAGGAAACTTGCAAGTCATTTGAAAAGGATAAAAAGCAATAGAAAACAGAAATTTTCAACTATTTGAAAATGGTCTTTCAGGGCTTTTACTTTGGGCTGTAACAGCTGAGTATGTTTGATTGGCCCCATTGTTAGAGTAATTAGTGTTTGACTGCCAGAGCAACAACTTTGCAGCAGCCATAAAGTTCAAAGAAGCAGGTGAATCAAACCTTGAGATTAATTAAAGTCTACAAACAAAACATAATCTAGTGAATTATTTGACAGCAATGCAGAAGCTCCCCTAGATAGTTTCATTATATTTGTAGTTGTCCCTGTTTTTTGCCCATCTTCCTTTCTTTGAAATTGTCACTGTTGCAAAGTACTTAAAACTTGATATTGAAAAAAACGTATTGATATTTTACTGAAAGAAGTGACATACTTGTTATTTCATTATTATTAATGGCCTTCGTAACTTTGAGAACTTTCACGCCAGGAATGTACCCAATTGGTTCCCAAGTATCACCAGGACAAGCATGCACTAATATAGCGTTTTCATCTCTTTTGTTCACCGGTTCTTTGCCAAGTCTGATTAAAATTGTCTCCTTGTTGATCATTTTATCTTTGCAGCTCTACAGAGTTCTCTGGAAATGCTTGTGAAACAAGCTGCCTTTCAATGTGAAAGTTTCTGTGTAGAGTTGCTCTGTTGGCGAGCATTCAGTGCTTTTAGGTGCGAACAACTCCTTGCTGCTTAAGCCACTGGCATCAGTGAAGTCGTCATCGTCCTCTCCCTCTTCTTCTTCCTTGTTTTCTTCCTCTTCTTCGCAAGCGTTGTCTTCGTCTTCGTCTTCGTCAATATCCAATAAGGAGAGCTTCTAAATATTAATTTCGGAAATGGTTCTCGATTCATGATCAGTACGCGACAGAATTTTCCCATTAGAACTAGAATTCACGCAATTACAAGTCACCCGGCTCAGGTCAAGAGGAGGCATAACAGAATCAATTGGAGAAACGGACGACGGAATCTTTGCTTTTACTGCACAATGCGAGGCAGTCAAAGATAGATCTGTTATTGCAAAATCCCATATCAGCATCACCTCGCTATCATCATCGATTTCATCTGGGTGAATCTGCCAAAAAAAAAAATTATTCGTATTCAGTTTGGTGAATCGGCGTAAATATCTCGCAGCATTGAAGTCAAAATCAAGGACAGCAAATCGGCTACAACATTACAACATCATTACCTGGAAAATAACGCTGGAGATAATCTTGATTACACAATCTTTCAGCTTACCGAGCACTCAATTTGACTGAGGGAAAACCACCATCCCCCGCTCCAAGAGTGTTCTAGGAAAACTCACGTGCCCAAACAAACATTTAAGTTTTAGGAAAGGTAAGCTGGGTATCGTTAGCTCTGAAACATGCTCTAAGTCGACGCAGTATACACATATAAAAGGTTTGACTTGCTAAAAGCTGGCGCTTGCCACGCTTGTTCATCCAACGCATCCATGTTGAAATGATATGACCACATGATCACAAAACTTTGATAATATAGTTTGGCGCAAAGCATCTTGGCATAGGTGAAATGTCCTCCTTTGATTATGCCTAACCGGGGGTTGAATTTCCAAACCGTGAGTTTGTTAACTCGCTGTTAAAATGGCATTGTTCGAAGCCCGATTAGAGGACAGGTTAGCTAACCTCAGGTTAAGCACGTTTAACCCCCCGTGGTTAGCATCCCATAATAAACTATCCGTACAATGTTGCCATGGTGAGCAAGTTGCGAGCTCTGCAAAATGGCTTCATCAGCTATCTCACGCAAAGCTCGAAAGCAACATTTTAGCGCTTCAGAAATTGCCGTTTTGACGGAAAAAGTTGAAGAAAACCTTTTGCTGATACAAAGCAAGTTTACCAACAGCGTCACCAATCAGAAAAAAAATGAAATGTGGAAAAAAACTGCTGATGCTGTAAACGCTGTTGGTGTGGCAATGCGGACAACAGCCGAAGTTCGCGAGAAGTGGCGAAACTTGCAGACACAGGCAAAGAAAGAATTCAGTGAACTGGCAAAGGAGCAGAAAAAACTGGTGGAGGGCCAGCTCTGAAGATAAGAATAAGAGCAATATCTAAAGACCCAATATTGCCCATTAAGTACTCCATGCTGCAATCCCTTGCCGACCATTTTTTTGATGTTGAAAATTCGAGGGCTCTTTCGTTTGCTGCCAGAATAGAACTTGGAAAACAATAGACGCCTCACACCCATGAAAACCAAAACAACAGAGGGGTTTGAAGCCTAATGGCCAATACTAGGTCTTTCACTAGGAAAGGGCAAAGCAAGGTGTTGGAGCATATGTATTTCTATGACTGAATCAAGACAGACTGTTTTCATTTATATTGTAGCAGACAAGATACTTTAGTTTGAATTGTATTCATCACAAGAGGCTGCACTACAAATTTACTTTGTTTTAGATCAGCAAAAAAGATTGGAATAGCTGAGCATCTTAAATACTTCTTAATGAGTGATTGAGACAGACTATTTTGCAATCTCTTGGAATTTCTTGTGGTTTCTTCCTGCATGTGATTGGCAGAGTACACAACTTCCACAAGTCAAAATAGAATAAAAATGCTTGTGGCACTTTGACCCTCACAGTAGATCCTTTAGTTGGACTAAACATAAACAAATATCATGTGCCACAGATGAACAAATGGTCCTGCAAGGATGAAAAAAATGTTGTTCTTGTTTTAACTTGATTTCAAATAGATGTTCCACTTGCCAATTCATCGGGCCCAGGTTAAAACTAAACTTTTCTGATTTTTCTAAACAACAATTTCTTGTTTGAACTGTCTGCCATTACCATATTATGTTCCAGGTGCATGGAGAGGGCCAGATCGAAAGACAGCGATGCCAAAGACTCACAAGCGTAATCTTGCATGTGTGAACCAAACTAATTAAATATGCAGCACGAGATTTTTTCGCTTATAGAAGTTAGTTGTCATTCTGTATAATTTATGTGTGAACACATCTAATTAATTAGCTGTGTTCACACATAAATTAAAAAACATTAAACTCGTAAGTCTTTGGCATCATTTTCTCCAGTGTATGACACTTGCAGATTGTAGACTGCAGACTGTACACTTTTTACTAAATAATGCATTTCCATACCATTACTGATAGCTAACCGTAAACAGGCCAAGCTGAGTGCTATTCAGACTAACCTGACGGATATCAAGGCTAACCACAGTGCTATTTACAATGCAGGCCTTAATGTGGTCTGCAGTCTGCAAATGTCATACAGTGCATTTTCTCCCTCGGTCTGGCTCTCTTAGTGTAACTTGACTGCAACATAATATCAGCTTGATTTTTGAAACTGAAGCCCACTAAATGGCTTGGTTC
>NC_090885.1:51804541-51822041 GCF_036669925.1 Montipora capricornis
CAAGACATACCGGAAGAGGTAAAGGTGAGCCACCTAGAAACAGCCACAGAATGTTGCCTGAAATGGCTCATTTCCCTCAAGACAACATACAGCAGCGTGCTTCCTGCCCTTGCAAACATCGCTGAAATGTGCCTGTGTCAAATGCATGGCCAGAACGAGGGTGCAGTGCCCTGAAACGTATCAAGACTAGGCTGAGGAAGAGAGTTAGTGTTGACATGCTTCAGTCTCTTCTGATGATGTCCATCAATGGGCCAAAGCTTGGAACAACTGAATGTAAAGCACTGATCACAGCAGCTGTGGAAAAGTGGCATAGCCAAAAAAAGAGAACAAAGATACCAAAGCATGGCCATGCCACTTCTTCTGCAGCCTCAGCACTGCCACAGATGCATACGAATGAATTATCTGATGCATGTGTACAAAGAGACACTGCTGATCTTCAGCTGGTTTCTGATGATGGTAATGGATCACAGGTGGAGATTGCCAGTGCTGCCCTGAACTTGATTGCTGACACTATTTGCCAAGAAGAAGCAGACTCTGATTATGACAGTCAATGTGACGATTTCAATGATATGATTTTCTAGCTATTTCACTCCTTACTCAAATGACAGAAATTGTAATTAAACCCCCCCGCAAAAAAAAACCTTAAAGTGAGCATGACAGATCTTTTAAAAAGTTAAAAATTGTAACAGATGAGACAGTCAGTTAACTCAGAGTCTTTGACCTCAGTTTTCACATAATTTATTAAGACTGAATATGTTTCCAAAAAGAAGGAAATTGCATCTGAGAGGTATTCAAATTCAAAACGTTTCTGCTGATATTCTAGCTGTCAAGTAAAAGCACTCTCACTCTGATTATGGCTCACAATAACTGTGATGATATAATTTTCTAGCTATCTCAGTCCCACTGTACTCTAGTGACAGAATCAGGATTCTTAAAAAATTAAAAATAGTAACAGATGAATCAGTAAACTTGATTTCACGTACAATGAAGACTTAAATTGCATCTGTGGGGTAGCAAATTTTTCCCGGGGAGCATGCCTCCGGACCTCCCTCAAGTAGCCATGTCGCTTTAGGATATGCTATGCATGCTATGCATGCTATGCACACATAAAAACACTCAGCCGCCCTTTTATCATCAATCAGGACCCTACTTTTAAATATAATGACAACCCTGTGGGGCCATCCGTGCTTCAACAGCAATCAATTCATATTCCATTTCTTGACAACTTTTTGTTTGAGGATGATTTCACTGACTAGATAACTGGAAAGTTATCACACTATTTTGAATGCAATTTGGGATTTTTAGCTCACCCAATCCCATAGGAAAAGCAGGTTCAATTATTTGTAGTCTATAAGTGATGACATCTCGTCCACATTGTATAAGACATTATGTGACGTTTTGACCTCCCCAATGTCATTTGTAAGTGGGAGTAAAAATATATAAACTCAACAATTAGTTTCAAAAAATGCCACAAAGGCAGAAATGCAATAAAGGATGTAACGTAAACAATAAAATATTTCTGAAGTTAACAAAGAGAGCAGTATGATATGGAGGCGCACGGCATCATGAAAATTTTTAAGATTTTAAGAAAATGTCAGAAAAGATTTTATTGCCTTATTTTCGAAATGCTTTCAAAGTAAAAAACTGTAACCAAAACTAAACAAAAAGGGCTATTCCATCCTTGCAAAATTATTTGTTTAGATCAATTTCATTGCTGTATGTTCCCTTTGTTAACTTATGCTCCAGTGATATTTTGAACTGCTATAAACATTAATCGTCATTAAGTGTATACAGTTTACATGAGCGCCTTGCAGGCAGCACACAGTTTGTTATACTGCTCCTGCCAACATACTTAAATTTCTCCTAGATAGTCTTCAACTGATTTTATTTTGCATTTTCTGGTTCTACTTCATTGTTATTTCAAACTATGGCTATGAGATACTCAAGATGTTTTCTTATTTCTCAACTCAAACCAACTTCTACATCACTACTCAATTCTGGACTTTGGCGAGGTCTTCTAGACCTCGGAATATCACGAATATGAAACCTACTCGGCGTGGATGCAGAGGAGGCCAAAAAAGAGTTAAATGCTCTACAACTCAAGGCACATCACCTGGAGGTTCGAACATCAATGATTTCCTGACTTCTTTTGGATCTCGAAGGCAAGAAATTCAAAGTGTCGTTTATTTGCACATTTCATCATTAAATATTCAACATGACACTTCTTGGAGCTGCAACACAAACAACACTGTTTCTACGCAACATAATCTCCTTGATGATATCTCATTGTCAACTAATCAAGCAAGTCCATCCGCGATTAATGATGCGAAGACCATCCTGCTAAATTTGAATGTTCCTACAATTATTTCAGATCGTCATGGAACATTACATAAACATCAAAGTAATGGAGTGAACGTGAACAATTTAATAACACCGACGTGTATTCCTTTTGTAACACGAACTGAACTTCTTGCAAAATTTGTAGTTGAAAATAACATAGACATCTTACGGAAACTTGGTTGAATACAAGTGACATTAGGGATGAGCTTACAATTAATGAATTAACACCTTAGGGATTTCTATTTCATGATATTGCTTGGAAGGGTAGGGGTGGTGGGGTAGGTTCTCCTACTAATATTTTTCTCTTTGTTATTTACAGGCCTCCTCCTTCAAATCGAAACAGCTTGTCCGATAAGATTTTTTTAGAGCAGTTTTCAGCTAATCCTAGTTCACTTCTGATAGTTGGTGATTTAAATTTCCACATTAACGATCCTACCAACACAGCTGCTAAACAATTTCTCGATCTACTTGAGATTTTTTATGTAAAGCAGTTTGTCCATCAGCCTACATATCAAGATAAGCATGTACTTTATCATATTATTATTACACGATTGTCTGATCAAATCGTCTGTGATGTATCTGTATGTGATCCAGAAATTTGTGATCACTGTGCCATCTTAAGTGATGTGTGCATTAAGAAACCACGACCAGTTAGGGTAGTCACTCATTGTCGTAAGCTGTGGGGAATTGACATGGAAAAGTTTAATGCTGCTATTGCCAACTCATCTCTGATTTCACCTGCTAGTGATCTGAATGATTTGGTCCAACAATACGACTCTGTGCTGTCATCTGTCCTAGATTCTCATGCTCCATGAGCTGAGCGTGTTATTACTATACGCCTGTTAGCGCTTTAGTATACACCAGAGATAAAGGTGGAAAGACTAAACGTCGTAAGTTGGAGCAACAATGGCGTCAATCTCGTCTTACCATTGATCATGCGCTTTACCTGGAACAGTGTGATGTGGTAAGAAAATTGATACAATCTACCAAACATGTTTACTACTCCAACGTGATCAACGAACATCAGTCTGATCAGAAAGTGTTGTTTCCCTCCTTTGCCAAGGTACTGCATGTTATTCCAGAGAGACAATACCCTGATTGCGTGTCATCTGATCTACTTGCAACCTCATTTGCAGACTTCTTTGAAACTAAAATTTTGAATGAATGTGCACGCATGTGTGCGTACAGTGCAGACGCAACTTTTGTAGCTCTGTGAAAATTTGGCCAAAATGGCAAAAAGTGGTCAGTCTGACCAAATGGAATCATTGAAAAAAAGCAATGATAGTCTGAAGAAGCAATTAGAGAATGCACGAAAGGCTATCAAGAGATTAGAAGAGAGAGTTGAGGTCCAAGAACATGCATCGAAGGAACATAATGGCGACCTTCCCGCAAGGTGCAATTAGAGACCGAAAGAAGCTTAAGTTGGCTCCATGAGAGCGAAAGCGACATTCAAAGCAAGCTTAGAGCAATCCGTAAACGGCATGATGATATTGAAGAAGGTCTCGGGGAACTGGAAGGACCTGTTGAAGAGTTCCAGGATTATAGTTACCCTTTCACTATAAAGATTCTAGGAGTCCCTGAGCTCAGTGATCGAGAGAAGGCAGAGGATACAAGCAACCTTTGTGTTAACTTATTCAATAAGATGGGCGCTGAAGTTTCAATACACGATATTGCCCATAGAGTGTCTTTTCGAGACACTTCTCGTATGGGGCTGAAGCCAATTGTTTGCAAGTTTATTTGCAGACTGGCAAGGAATGAAGTGATGTCGAAGAGGAAAGTGGGAAGATCTGTTGATCCGTCCACTATTGGTCTTCACGAGGGAACTGATATGTCTAATGACCTTCTTTTGGACCACCTCACACCTCGTTTGCAGCAGCTATACTCACATGCAAAGGAATTCAAATTGAAATATGGTTACCAGTTTTGCTGGGCGAGAAATGGATCTATCTTCCTTTGTTATTCAGCGGATGAAGGTTCTAAGCTGCTGAAAGTTCGCACTTCCTGAGACCTTGCTAGATACGCCCAAGACGAACACGGGCAGTTAAGTTATGCCGTGTTTAGACTTGAGCGTGCTACCCAGGTATTGGAGTTTACTTACCTAGGTTAATATTTTGCGTGTGTAAACGCCAACTAATACCGTAGTAAACACCGCTCAAGACAATAGAAAGTTAACTAAGGTAAAAGTTCGGTCTACTCTGCGAGCAGGCATGGTTAAGGTCGGTAACCAAGGTTTGGATGACAGATACATCCGCTTGCGGTCGCATAGAATTTCACATCCTGTGGTGTCGGGATTGCGTCAGGCTCATTCGATCACGTTTTCAAGACCAGGTTTTCGACCAAGTTTCCACGTCTGGTTTCTGTCTACGAAGAAGGTATGGCAAAAAACAAAAACACCAATCCTTACTAATGCGACCAACCCGAAACGTAACACCGTTGTATAGCTAATTTGTGCATATAAATATTTCTTTCTTGTGGTGATTGTTGATCCTCGCACCTGTATTTATTTTCTATCAATTGTTTCGCCAGGGAAGATGCATATTCCACGTTGTCGCCATTTTCCTATGCAAGACAACCAGGGTTACAACCCTCCCCGTACAATCAACAGTTCATGCCACAGCAATACTATGTTCCGCCAATGATGTCCTCGATGCAGATGATGGCACCATTCACCCATTCGCCTGCCCATGCGGTTCAGGGCAATTTGAAGCAGAATTAATCGCTTTCGTCTCGACCTCTTAAGGTGCTGCAAAAGTAAGAGCTGCTGCAATCTCGATTCCTGGGTTTGCTGATCAAGAACAAGAAAATAGAACGAATTGGTGAGCTAAGTTACACCTTGACTAGTGGAAAGTCAGTGGAAGAGCAGATTTTCAACCACTATTTTCTCCATCTTTGCGCTCCCCACTCGCCAATGCCTGTACTCCCTGGCTCTTACAGTGAACATGTTCCACCAGTCATACAACCTCTTCTGGAAACTCCCTCATCTGACTCATGTGTGTCCGAGTCCCTTCAAACAGCACATTTCGGAAGAGAAGCAGAAGATTTTTTTAATGGCTAATTGAAGGCCATCTATACCTTGGAGGCTGTAGCAGGTGATCCATTTTCTTTTGTTGAAAAGGAGGAATTTTCTTCCACTGGCTGGCCTGTTGCTTTGCTCCCTCCCAAGAGAGTCAACCAGCGCATTAAAATTTCTTTTCTGTTGGAGCTCAAAACTTACTTCAGGAGATTGTACGGGGATGACTTCGTCTTGGTTGAGCCACGCATTGACATCTATGCCAGATGCCATGTCAATGGGATCACCTTTTCATCGAAACTCAATAGAACGGACAGAGGTAGTACCATTCTCTCATACTGTGTAGACAGGAATCATCAAGGAGTAGAAACAACTATGCCATACTTCGCAATTCTTCAACTTTTTCTTTCAAGCAAGAGTGCATGTTTCCAGTCATGGTAATGTCCATCGCAAGGAGCACAGTTTGGCATTTGTGGATTGGTGTTGATTTGCTAACCGTAGCCATGGTATTGACCAGTGATCTGGTCTTGAAGATTCGTCTCACCTTTCGAAATTTCGTACGCATTTTGAACGAAATTTCGTCTCTCCTTTCGAAATTTCGCACACCTCCAGAGCGAAGATTCAGCAAAGCAAAACGAAATTTCGCACTTCTCCTGAGCAATTTCGCTCAACCTACAGGAAATTTCGCATGTCTCCAAAGCGAAAGTTCGACGAAATTTCGGCGAAATTTCGTTGAGAACAAAGCACGAAATTCGACGAATTTCGCTATCATTACTTTTGCACAGTACTGTACTTTTTAGACTACACGCATTGATGTGAAAAAGTGTCAATTGACTTCGAAATACCTGTTTCTTTAATTTATTCGTTAGTAAGCTAAAACTATGAGGAGAATAATGTTTGCATAGGACGGGACGAATAGATGAATATTCTAAGTCACCATTATTTGCATTATCAGCGTTAAGACTAAAAAGGTCGATATCATTAAGACTAGGCAAGCGATCGAGATACTTTTTACTTGGAAGATTTCCTATCGGCATTAAATTATTAAACGAGCCATGGCATTGGCATATATTTTGACCATTGTAAGGCAATTCACGAAAAAGTGCCTTACTGAGTTTAGTTTGAGCTGAATTTGGCATTGTTATTCATGGTGACTTTTCAGCAGTGTTTCCAACCGGTTGATGGCATTTTCATTTATGTAATTGTGAAGAACAATTTCACATGCCTCTGCCAGAGTTCGCACCAGTTTGTATGCTTCCTCACTTACCTCTTTCCACAGCCAGACTCTTGCAAAAGTTATGATGAAATTCTTCCACTGCTGGGCAGTTATTCCTCTTCCAGACATTTTCTGAAGCATGGTACGAGGAAGCCGCCCTACATCATATGGGAGTAGCAAGGAATTCAGCCTCTGGTGGAAGGTTTCACGTCCACTGGCATCAATAAATATGTTATCCTCAACTATGATAACATTTCCTACGTCCTCAACAAGACCAAGAAAGAAATTATGCATTGGATCAATAAGGAAATTATCAACAGTGTTAAAATATGGGAGACGTGAAAGCTCACTATATTTAACTCCACTTGCCTTTGCATCTGCAGCGTGCTGACTTGAGGCCTTTTGGTAGCGTTTCATTGTCTCCCGCACTTCCCGGTCCTTCCTTGTCTCTGGCATGCTTGTTGTAAAGAAAGACATCCTTCCAGAGGCACCAACTGTGCCAGGCTCTCGCTTTGCAATCATGTGACACTTGTCACAGGGTCTGTTTGCCTTATAACTCAGGAATTGAGAAATCTTTCGTGATGCAGGAATATCTCCCAGCACAGGTAAGAGTACAGCACGTGTGATGGCCTCTTGATGTCTGTTACCGATACCTAGTCCACATATTTTCATTCCCTCATACACAATAGCAGATCATTGACAATTGGTTTTAGAAAACTATTGATGTGACATTGCGCTTCCTCTGGCCCGGAATAATACCAATCAACATGGACCACTGATAACGCACAGATCTTGGTAAATTAATGACTGTCATACACAAAACACCACTGTTGTGAACTGCCCGAGTGAAGGGGTTAAAGAAATCAAGATAAAGTAACAGAGCCAAGTTATTCTTATCTTCTAAAAGAGGTACTTTGTTGTCCCTAGAGTAGTATAGGACTTGGGGGTACCGGATCAAAATTGATCTGTTACCAAACCCAAGTCCATATACTACTTTACATTTAACGGCAACCAATATTTTGGTCTCGTATTTTTGGAAATCTATATGTTTTAAAATATAACAGTGCGTTTATTAAAAGATTGAATTTGCATGATCACATTGCGTGACTTTTTCAAAAACACAGGAACTCGATGATGTTATATAATAGGGGGTTCCCCCAGGAAAATGAGTCATCATTGATAGTCATGTGAGGTTTTTAACCAATTAAAAGTTAACCTATAGATTAACCAAAACTGAAAATACAACCAAAGTGTTCAAAATCTGGTTTATTTTGGTTGGACATTTTGCTGCAGACAAAGGATGCCTTCATTAGAAGAACTTACTACTCGTTTTGAGTCTACATGTAACAAGATTCAAGATTCTATACTGATTATTGAAGCAAATATGGGTACCGATCAAGAATTTAGTTTTAATATGACAAGGGAAATTTATAATTTAGCATCCACTGATGTTAGTGTCTTGGATAATGCTGTCGATCGTTATATCAAAGTCTTGGAGGAGTACAAGAGGGTCTTGAACTATGAGAAATCACAGAGGCGATTAGAAGACAGGATAAAGAAAATCACTGATATTAAGACAATGAAGGAGGCCTTACAGAAAAATCGTCAAGAGAGGAAATTGGCAAGTGATCCCTACAAGAAGAGATCTTAAGATTGTATTTACTTGTGGCATTTTGAGTTCAATCCTTTAAAAGAAATGTTATTTTAGTGTGTTGATTTTGTAGTGACCATAAGCGAAACTGGTGACGCCATTGTTATGAATGTACCTCTTGTCATCGAAGCAAGATAATGACACTTTGTTGAGTTTATAGCTTCCAAGTTGATGTTTATTGCTTCGGATTGTTTTCATTGTATGATACATTTGTTCGTTATTGAATATACATTTTTATAATTTTCATGAGTGATGTTCTTTTTGATTATATTTTTCTTGATTCCCTTTACAGTTTTTCCGTCTTTGTCATTGTCTTTCATGTATGAATACATTTTGGATCTCAATCCAACGAATTCAGTTATTGGCACGCCTGCCGCCTCATCTTTGAATTTACCGAATACTTTCTTATTTGTCCTGTCGAAATATTGTGAATGTTGTGAATAATCACTGTTATCGAATCTATCTTTATCATCCCAAAAGTCTTGATACACATCATTAGTTTCGATTTCATAAGTCAGCGAGTCTGTGTCTGTGAATAATAATTTTGCTTTGCTGTCGTATTTTTGTTTGATATAATTATAATGAAAATCATACATTAGTGTCTTACTAAGATCTAGGATACACATACCCACATATACCGGCCTGTTTAAGGTTAGTGTTTCTTTAATCTTATGCACTGCCACTAGATTTTCATTGAATATCTTACTGCTTACATAAGTTGGTTTAGCAGCCATTTTTAATAGTTTCTTTTCATCCGTGACGAGTCTAACATCAATACGCTTCCGTAGATTTTCACAGCATTTACCATAAACAGCGTTATTCATAAGTTTGAAGAAATATTTCTCAAAAGCGTTTTTGGCATTAGTTCTTTTCTCAGTGTTAAAGTCAATACATTGCTTCAACCATGCGGACTGATTGAACTCTAGTACTCGATGGACTTTAGTTATTTTCAAACCAAGATCAGTGTACAATTGTAGGTTCCTATAATGGAGCACGTATTTTTCTTTATTGCTTAATGTTGGTATTAATTTATGAACTAAACCAGTTGATATTTTATATTTTTTCGCGATGTTTTTGCAATATTCTGATATCATGTTTCCACCTACTTTAACCTTCTGGTGCTATTGGGTAGTCATTATGCAAATCATGTAGTTCTTCTGGATATGCTAGGTCTACTTCTAGTATTAAACCTTTCTTGCTGTCTTCTTTATACTTGTCTAAGTCTATATTGTCTATCTGTTTTTCTGTCATCCATTTGAAACTACCGGTTGGTAAATATTGACTCATTGCCCATCCATACAGATTATTAGCGTCTAAATACATAATATACTTTGAGGGCGCCTTCTCATGATATGTTTTCATGTATTTATTGTTTGCTTTTCCATACCGGTTGGCAATGTAGCTTATTCCACCATGCATTCCTTTTTCAATAAATTGAAACATATCAACATTAGTCATAAGTTCTAATTTAATGTCAGTCATCTTTAACATAGCATCCCAACTAAGACCAGGGCTTGTAAAATAATGTGCAGGATCCAATTTGTAATACTGCAAACATGTTTTTCTGAAATTTTCGAATACATCAGCTAACAAAATGATGTCGGATTCAAGATATAAGTCATGGTACTCACCCATATTTTTAATAGAAAATGTATTCCACACATTTTGAGCATGTTTATAATCTTTGTCTGATATATTTTCATCATTCAATATACTGTAAAATTTTTCTTTTGGGGGCAGCTTTTCATTGAATTTATCAAAGCTGTCCATGAAGTCGTATGGATAAACTCCCTTTTGAGACATTAAATCAAGCTTTTCGTTTTTGAATATTTGAGAGGTATATTTTAATGCTTCTTTTGGTAGGTTGCTCACTAGTTTATCAAGACTTGAGCACATAAATTGGAAACTATCAATGAACGTTAGATGATTACCAAGCATGAAAGCCATATATTTCTCCATGTTATTAGAAATTGCATTTATGTTCATTTGACACTTTTCACCTTTCTTATTTTTGTATGTATGCTTCTTGACTATTTCACCAATTTCTTGCATTATAAAATGGCTGTCATACCCACGGAGATTATGAAATGTTACTGGAATTTTATCAGTCAACTGGAAATTCAGATTACAATCTTGATGAGCGGATCCTCTATAGTTACCAGTTATATGACAGTGATCTCGAACTCGAATGTCCTTATCAGTATATTCTTTCTCACATATATGACATTTATCAGCTTTTTGGAATTTTTCTTCATTATCTTTTGTCATTTTTAATTGTTTGTTAAATTCCTTTTTCATAACCTTCTTACAATATTTAACTTCCTCCAACATAGCTTCCATAAATTTGTAAACAGCTTTTTCACCTCTGTAAATTTGTACTGGTTTGCTATATTTATCATCATAACAACAAACAACCTTGTATTCATAACTAAAGTCTGTATGCTTCTGATAAGCCTCTGTGTATGATTTATCATTATTAGGTTCACAACCTGATATCTTTTCTGTTATGGTTTCAAAGCCTGCATAAATTACAAATGGGACAGCTAACTGTTTATTAAAATTATTGAATTTTAATATGCTGTTGTCTTTTGTTGGCATTTTAATCGCTTGCATACCATTCACTTGTACACAGTTTTCTTTATGATCAGTTAATACTCTTTGAGAGCTGAAGCATTGAAGACAATGTATGCAGAAATGTTTCCTCTCTTTGTGTTTCGTTTGATTGTACATGAACTTGTTGAAATCTTTTCTCAATACATAGTGATTGTTTTTGTTTTCTGTGATTAATAATAAATTCATATGGTCTTCATACTTTTCTTTTGTAACATAAATTGGATATGGTTGTTTATCTTCATAACCGAAAACATTGATGTTTATTTCATTCTGCTTTTCTATTTTGTTGTACTGTTTCGTAGTGACTGGAAATTCAATGCCTTGATAATTTAAGTTGTCTACATATTGTTTGTCTGATTTTTTGATCCTCTGTGGGTATTTGTCTTTAGGATTCAAATGTCTGATGTGACACCACCTGAAGCATTGATTGTCTTTATTTTTCAAATTAACCAACCCTTTAGCACTGTTTCTAAGTTCTTGAGGTAGTTTAATATAGCTATTAGCTTTCATTGGTTCATATTTAACAATATTAAGATGATGACTATCGACTGATTCAATAGTCCAACCTGAACCCTCCGAAATCCACACAGCAATAATATTTAAGATTTCTTGTTTTGATAAAGATAAAGCTAGTTCGATTTGTGCGTCATTTGTTATTGTTTGGAGTTTACTGTTGAAATAAGCTGTTTTGAACAATCGTTCTTCACGACCTATTTTCTTTTCAAATGTGACTATCAGTGTTTCAACAAACTTAAGCCCTTTCATTGATATTAATATGTTTTCAATATGGTTAGCAACAGCCTTCCTTGTGTTGTTTAGTTGCACTAATGGGTCTTTGTTGTTTTTGATATCTATTTCATAAGACTTTGTGTAGCCTTTCAGAGCTTTGTTTGTTTGCTCTATCTTAGTTCTCGGCACTGGAACTGGTTTTTTGGTTCTAGGTAATGGCACTTGTTTTTTAGTCCTTGGTAATGGAACTGGTGGAATAATTATGTTTTTTTCATAATCTTGAACCATTTGATTTACACTCTTACGAGGTGCTGGGATTGGTCTAATTTGATTTACACTCTTACGAAGTGCTGGGATTGGTCTAATTTGATTTACACTCTTACGAGGTGCTGGGATTGGTCTAATTGATTTCTTCTCTTGCTTTAATAACAATCTGATTACTTCAGATTTACTGAGCTTTTTAAGATCGCTCTTGTTCATATTATTATATGAGATATTATTATTCATTTATATATAACTATAGATTTTTCTCTTTTAAGTGTCTATATGTGCATTTGAAAAATGATTGACTTAAATGATCCAGTTATGAATCCTTTAAACTATATTGATATGTTTGTTTATTTTAGCATGAAATATAGCATATTTTCCACCTGTTTGCGATCTTTTGTAGTTAAAAGTACATCTCCGGAATCATTTCGTATGATATAGCGTGATTGGACTTTTTGAATTGTGACGCCACTCTCTCGTTCATGAATAAATTCAGGATGTTTTGTATCAACTGCTTTTTCGTCTGGTTTGTCTAAAATTTGGTTTATGTACTTTTTTATTTGTTCATCATTAATTTCGTTATTTAATAACATTTCGAGTTGTTTATTGAGTGTATTTTTCTTTATCGATTTAGTTTTTTTCGTAAATGGATTGGTTTTCTTCACCTCGTTTTTTTTCAATAAGTGCATGAAATGTTGATAATTTTTTAGTATGACTTTTTCTACTTCAGCACGCTTTAATTTGGAGACTTGAAACCCTTTTTTGATGTTTAGGACTTCTTTTTTTAACTCCTTAGCAGTGAAGTTTTTTAGATGATTTTTTAATTGATTAATTACTTCCATATGTAATAAATGTACATAAAGAATAATTTATTTCAAATCATGTATTTTGGCACGATATTCTAATAGGTTTGATAAATCACCGACCTTCAAGCCGTTAGCATATGGCCAAAAACCTTCTTCATGTACCCATTTAGCCTTGTTTATTTTCCTTCTGATACTTTTATTATTTAAAGCTTCTTCAACTGTTGTATTGATATAATATTCTATTCTTCTATTTCCATTTTTTAAAAGTCAACAGATTTTGCCTAATACTGGTCAATATCATATTGTGCTCTTCAGCATACTTTTTAAGAGTCTTTATAAATGATTTTCTGTCTTTACTTTTTTCATATCCAAACATATCAGGTTCATAATGAGATAGTTTAGGTAGAGCGTCAATAAAGACGAAATGGTTAAATTTACTATATGTTGCGTCACTGACTGGTTTAAAATCCCAACCTGCACCGAAATACACTAAAGTATATCCATTTGTTTTTTTAGTTGAATTTTCTGATTTCATATATAATAACTATAGATTTTTTTCTTTAAGTGTCTTCAAAAGATGCGTTTAAAATGTGGTCAGAATTCAAAGGATCCAAAATTATGGATTCTTTAAACCGTATTTATATGTTTTTTTTGTTTATTACGAGATTGTGAAAGTGTTTTTTTGTTTTCAGGTGACAATGTTTACCTGCAAGTGTGTAATTTCGTCCAGTTTTACATATGTCACAGTACCAAGGCTTGTGAAGCATATAATCAGTTTTTCGTTGTCTTCTCTCTTCATCAATATAAAATCTGGGGGGACCTTTTTTGACAATTTTATTTTCCATATATTGTTTCTATAGATATATTTTTAAATGTGTTCGAATGCGCGTTTAAATATAGCCAGAAACAATTGAATATTTATGGCTACAATGTAGCAATCACAGTATGAACTGTAGCTATTATTATACGTTACATAACTTCAGTTTAAATGTTTTCAATATCTTTTAATGGTATCCAACTGTTGAAGTCATCACTGTATCCCTTCCACTTCACTAGAGCTTGTTTCTTTTTATGGTCTTTTTTAATAACTTTATCAATACGGAAAACATCCTGCTTGGCTTTTAATAGCTCAGGTTCATAAAAACTCCCTTGTATGTCTTCATCGTTGAGATCTTTTAATTTGTAAGTTACAGGATTAGTGTATCGTATCTTATCGACTGTAAACACTTCTTCTGTCCAATTTGGTGTATAACCCTTGTCGAACACATTCCGTTTATACTTAGATATTCAAACCTTATCACCAACCTTATAATTAGGTTTAGATGTTACTTGTTCCATATCACCATATAGATTGAAGTAAACAGTTCCTTCATTGCTCTTTTTGCTAGCTTCAACAGGTGTCATCTTTATGCTTGAATGTTTGATATTATTATACTGTTTTACTAATTTTGGTAGCATATCTAAATACTGTGTATTACCTTGAACAGTAAACTGCTTCCACATTTTGGATTTAATTGTTTTATTCCATCTTTCGACCAATAAGGATTTCTCTTCATTTTCATTGGAGTACATATGTATCCCATTTTTCTCCAGCAAGTCTTTCAAGTGTTTGTTATAGAACTCCTTTCCCTTATCAACCCTTAAATTTTGATTTGAATGCTTCAGTAACGGATTCACCTTTCTTATCCTTCAATGGTGTGATCCAACCGTATTTACTGAAAACATCAATAACCATAAGAAGATACCAATAACCTTTATTCCATTTGCTAAATTTTTGCATTTCAACTAGATCACTTGCTATTTCATCAATACGATTTGTTATTACATGCCGCCGAGTAAAATTACGTTTTATGGGTGTGTGTAATTCATCTGCTAATTTTTCTTGCCAGTTTTCTTTACTCGACGGCTTTTTCCGTTTTTTGGAATTCGACCCAGTCCGAGCTTCTGTTTCACATCTATAGCATTTCTCGCCAACCAATGCCCCCATTGTCTTTCATTGTATGGCACGTTGTCTAAAGCTTTAACCATTTTTCGGTCTGCTTTGTTTTTACATTTTTTGTCATCCTTACATACTCATGCTGCATTGCGATCGCATCAGTTTTTCCAGTGGGCATATCATATATTTCTAGTATTTCACCAGTTTTGGGGTCATATTTCAGTTGATCTTCTAGAGGGTTGTAAGGGCCCGTGTAATGATGCCCAGGAAGCATCCAACCTTGTTTTGGTTTTGGTAGTTTTCCAATAGCTTTGTGAATATCAAGAGCACCACCGTCTAGATCTTTTCTATTTGTTGTGTATTTTTTATTTGGTCTTATTTTTGTTGACAATTGATTTAAAGCTTGTGATCCAACATTTTGAATTGCTGGATTGAGTTTATCCAAAGCATAATCAATGGCTTTCTTCTGTAACTTTGGATCTCGTAGCATTTCTGATGTGTAATATCTACCCATTTCAACTGCTTTTTTACCAAGATAAGGTACTCCTTTGGTTAAAAATAATTCTGCTGCTGTATCCCCAACAGTGCTTAATATGCCCGCCCCTTCAAACAGGCTTAACCGTTTCCCATCTGTTTCTCTTTTTTAACAAATTTGGTCTTTTTAATGCCGCATTCTACACAAGTACAATAAAACATTAGTCTACCATTTTTAGTTGTTTTGTAACCTGAAGGCTCAGTACATTCAGTTACTTTCTTTTGTTTAACACAATCAGAACGCATTATATACATAAGTTAGATATTTTTAAAATAATGTTCGATAAATGTCTCATTTTTCATTGTATCATTTGTGTTGAATACTTGCAATAAATCATAATACGAGTTACCTTTATTCATTTCATTTAAAAAGTATAAACAAAAGTACCCACATGTTGTGTATATATTTTGTATCTGATTATTTTGATGCAACAAAGTCAAATTTTTCTCTTTGGCATGATTGACCATTTCTTGAAACGGAGGCATACCGATACTATCAAAATAATTGATCACTTTGTCTTTTACATAAGTGGCTACCCAGTGACTTCCACTCATATATGCAGGTTCAAGATTGTAGATGAATAACGCCTGTTTATGGTTATGTGGAACATTTTCATCTCTTGACAGTACATCATTGATTGGTATATTCAAATATTTACACCATTTTATTAGATCATGGTTACTCAAAGGGGTGTTTTTATAAAATTTTGGTTTTACAATATCGCTCCTAAAAGAGGGATCCCGTTGAATGGACTGTTTTTTCCCAATAGTAGTCCCTTTCCTGATTTTTTTTTGGTTGTTCTTTTTTTTTTACCATTACCTGTGACATATGGTGGATAACTAAAAAATGGAGGGGGTATTTTTGGTAACCCAATTCTAGGTGCTCCATTACCTCTTCTAGGCCAGGTAGGTGGCAACCCAACATGTGGAGCTGACCCTCCCATTAACTTTTTGACAGCATCAATAGCTAGTGGAATACCGATGCTAGCTAACAGAGTGCCTAAAACTCCACCTGATTGTGTTTTGGTCGGTTTTATACAAACACCTGAACCCGATTAGAGGCCATTTAATATATCCTGTTTTTGTTTCGTCGATAAAAGATGTTTATATTCTATCAGCTTTTTAATTTTGTCTTGTGGCACGAGAAAACCACCAGTCTGTACTCCTTTCCCAGAGATTGCTTTAACCAATTGAGAAACACCTTCGCTCTCTAGTCCTCCCAAAGCACTTAGTCCAAGCGTTTTTGCAATTGTTGGTGCGAATGATCTTCCAAGTGTCAATACGGTACTCTAAAGACTTCCACCGACTTGTTTTCTAATATTAGTCTTAGCAAGACGAATATCCATACCTTTATTCAATTTGCGATTTTTTTCCAATCTCTTCTTTATCATTTCTGGAACATAAAGAGTATCGTTTCCATGAAGAGAATTATTTGTCAGTCTCAAAACAATTGTTTCCCTTTTATGGTAAGCGGTACTGAGATTCTTTTTTTGATTGTCAGACAATTTGACATTAATTTCAAAAAGTTGAGTCATTTGTTGTATATAATATATGTTATACAAATTCCATGGTTCACAAAACATATATAAAAAAGAAATATCCTATAGTCGGTGCCATCGGCTTCTTTACACTATAACCAGTTCATTTCCGATTTTGTCAATGACGACTCTTTCTTCATATAAAACGACAGCATGTACACTGAAAGGACTGTTGTCAGCACTATTAGCATTTAGTTTATACCTAAAAATCAACTGTTTGGGATCTCTTGTTACTTTCTCTGTCTGATATGATAGATCGAAATAGATTAGTGAGTATAAACTATCATAATTAGCTAGATTCAACTGCGTTCCGGTGTTGTAATCATTTTTTCTCATTGCATAAGACATTAAATCGTTGAAGATTCTTACTTTACTTTCAGAATCATATTCAGCTTCGGGATAAAAGACACCATTACCATATTCTAGACGACATGTTGTCAAATAACTACCATTTCCACAATCAGCATTTATGTTAAATGTATCAAATTCAGATGGATTTGCCGTTGAATTCCTTGTTTTAGCTCGTTGTAGGTATACAAAAATTGCTTTAACATTGTCAATACTAGAAGAAATCTGGAAGAATCCACTACCATTCCTCGGACCTGACATTTGATGCATTTCTCTGAGATACGTCCATTTATCCTGTTTTAAAAAAGAACCAATGAACTTATCATACAGACTGTCTTTTGGTGTCAAGTTTTGGGACCCATAGTAGAAATCTGTTAATGACAACCCTTCCATTATCAACTGCATCAAGTTTTTGAAGTAGTTCTCTATCATCCGGTAGCTTTAAAGTAAATTCAAGCTGCATTGGTACCAGCATCTTAGTCTTTAACTATTCAAAAAAACTGATACGATTA
>NC_090885.1:51827041-51849321 GCF_036669925.1 Montipora capricornis
ATTGCTCATTTTCACTTTTTTAGTGTGTTCACAAGTTTGTTTTGCATCCGGAAGATGCTTATATTTTCAATTACAACCTCTCCCTTGGGGTTATCGGGTTCAGACGCCGCTCCACCTACGTGCCGAACCTAACTGAGTTAAGTCCGCCTTTGGCGCAACATCTGATTGAGACGGCGCACTGTACTGTGTGACAAGCCTAATCTTCATTTCACAAGGGAGAAAGGCCTGGATCCGTTACCATATTTTCACACCATAATTCAACTTTCAACATGGTGGTTGTGAGGAGAGGAGAGGATAGCTCTGATTTAATAATTTAAAAAAAAAAAATTTGCAATTTAACTAGTGAGTAGCACTCACTCAAATTTCTCATTTTCGCTTTTTCAGTTAGTGTCTCTTTTTTTGTGTGTGTTAGTTTCTTGTTTTAATTCCAGGTTCTTTTGATATTATTCTGCATTGCTTTGTGAACAGCACCTCTTGCAGTACTATAGTTTTAGTTCTGGTGAATGCTGTAAGTCTAGGGAACTACGCGTTGCTCTGCCCTTCTCTGCGCGATCTTACTTTTTTGTCTGCTTTACTGCATGGGAAAAATTAGGGAGTCCCGCTCGACTACTGATGGTCTACACTAAATCAAAACGAAATACTGTATTTCCACTATAAGTCTAAATTTATTCTCAATAATGACCACAGATAACAACAAACACACACATAATGTGACATAACTTGTTCGAAGTCAAGAAAAAACGATCACATTAACATGAATTCTTTCCCATAAAAAGATACAGAAAACAGCTTTACAAATATTGGCTGGTGCTAAAAGAAACTTTTATAATACAACCTAAAACGGTTCAGCTAACGTCATCAATCAGTACGAATTGCCCAGTTCGGGCCACCATTTGGGTAGGGGCGAGTTTACACTTCCTCACCTCGCCTAACAAGGGCAGTGGTTCTTCATTGCCTCTCGCTCAGACCTTTCAAGTGTTCTTCATCAAGTTTAGCCTTAATGTTCCTCAGCTTACTTCTTTCCCACGGTAGCTTTTTTATTTTCTTGGCTTTGGGCCATTTGTGGTTGTCGTTTCTCCTTCGCTGTCCTCTGAAGACATGTAATTCAGTGCCTGCGGAGAACAAAGAATCTCCCTCGCCTTTGCTTTGTCGGCGTCCGAAAGGACCGTCGTCGACCTTTCCAGGGTTAGGAGGCGTCTTGAAAGTTTCTAAATGAATAACCAAAAAGGAGAAGAATCATCAGGAACGTGCTTCCATGGCCTTTTGACTGAAATCCTGCCATAACTAGCTTTCATGTATGCACTGGCTACTACCATTCAGTGTTAGAAGCTGGATCAATCAATAAAAATCTGCCGAGAGCTTTTTATTTTACAGGCAGTTACAATTATAGGGCCGACTACTGTTGTTGGAATTTATCGACTAAAAGGCAGCATAGCAAATTGGTCTTCCCTGTGAGAGAAACTGAGGTATGCATTTCTTTACCACGGTGTTGATAATTTCACCCGACACAGCACAACCGAGTACTATAATATAGTTTTAGAAACTATTTCGATTCCGTTCAGATCCATTTGTTTGTTGAGAGAAGCTTGAATTTAGTTAACACATGCATAATTGTAAAAGCCAAATGACCAAAAATTGGTTACAGCAGGGGTTCCAGAGAGATGAGACTGCTAGACATTGAAAAATTAAACAGCCGCGTAAAATTGAGCAATTATTGGATGAGATTTTTGTGATATCCGGAAAAATCAAAAATCAAGGTCGAGGTAAGAGTAACCGAGACCTTGATTATTCCGGATATCACAAAAACCGAATCTAATCGAACTTTATTACCCATCAGTTTTAAAGAAAATAACGGAAAATCAAAGCTTAATTGTCTCTGAAAAATGCTTGATCACCCCCAATTTTCGATACAAAAAGAAGTTGCTAAGTCCTGCTTTCTCTGCATACTTATAAACTGCGCACAAATATCCCTTCATTGGTAGGCTCCACCCATAGGGAACCTGAGTATCTCGAGAAACAAAACGTATGCGCAGTAACAAAAATAGTCATCACTTATAATCTTAAGTTTTAGGTAACTGGTTATAAACTTACCCTCTTCAGGCGATTGTTCTTCTTTGCTTGCCTCCGATGTGCCTCGAATTTAGAATTTGTAACTCTAGTTCTGTCGTCCCTTGTTGACCGCCAATGTTGTTGAACAGAAGCTAAAATGAGACGATAACACGAAATGATTGATCGAAATTTAAAAAATCAAGTTTTACGATCTGTCGTGGGTAAAATTGGTAAATACTTTGGCTCTGCCAGGCTTGAAATTTCACCAGAACTCAAAATAATCTCAAGGGCTTTTCTTTGATGACCGTCTACCTAAACTCAGTTTTATCTGCCTCTTTTATTAGCATCCGCTGTGACTTTTGCTTTTTGTTTTTAAAGTTCCAACAATGACCAGCAGCAAATTTGTGCTTACAATATGCATTCCACCGCCTGATTAAACATATAAATGCCATGAGAATAAAAGACAGAATTCTAGACTGATCTTTAAACATACATCTATTCTCGTATAACTAATGCCACATACATCTAAATGTTGGGACTTCGAAAGTAGAATGACAAACAATGCATATAAAAAGTTCAGGAAACTTACCCCTGATAACTGACTTCTCCCACTTTTTCTTGCCATAAACTGACCGGACTTTGCTCACAATTTTCTTGGACATAACCTGATTTGCTGGACTGTCGAAACTACAGTAGATAAAAATAAAAAAAAGTTGTTGATGGAATTTGAAATCATGCCAGACAATGATTATTAATCCACGTTCTATATTGTAGCAAACGGGACAGGATTGACGCTCAGTTTTTCCTGCCCCTTAGCACACTTACGTTTATTGATATTTTCGCCGGATCATTTTGATAATAGTTTCCCCCTTGGTAATTCTAGTTGAATCGATGTTTGTATAAAAATTACTAATGGTCCATTTTACTCTTCGAGTTCCCGGAAAATTTTAAATTTAGATGTCAGATGGCGGGTAAACGAATCTAACAGCACATTTTAAGAGCACGAATCTAAGAGCATGACACACTAGTGTCAATCACAATACACGATCATTCGTTTCTCGAATACATTTTCCATCATCGTCGGGTTAGAGTAAAAAAGGAACAACAACTTACCGAGCACTCGGGATCGCTCTCTTTAGGTCGCTGGAAGAGTTTTCTCTTCGCTGATGATTTAAGATTTGCCATCTCGTTCCTCAGCTGCTGGTTTTCTTTTCGAATTTCCGAAACTTCGACAAGACGTTTTCTCACAAGATCATCATTTGGAGCAGCTCTTGGGGTTTCCTGGTCGAGCATTCTGGTCTCCTGAATTTCAGCATTCGGTGATATCGACGGCATCATACTTCATGCTTGATTACAAAGAGGAAGACAGCGTCCCTTCAGAAACAACGCTCAGACTAAATCGTCAAATTTCCCGCTTCTCCTCGAGATACGACGCTGCTTGTCACGCTGCTTTACTTGTTCCCAATGACAACAAGGCATTCAGAGCCCGCAATATCATGCGCAAAGTAGCATTTGTGAACGTCTGCGCACATCACGACACATGAAAACTTTTGTCCTTGCTTCACCAGCGGGTTATCGCTGTATTTTTGGCGTTTTTTCAGCTTGTGTTGTCTTGATCGCTAGTTAGTTGTATTTACGGGAAGAAGGAATGAAGAGGAAAGGTTTGCATAACGATTCAAATCGTAAGAAGAGGCGTCAAAGGTGTAGGCAACGGTGTGGTCATTGTCAACAGTTTCTCAGCAAATCACAGTTTCATGAACATCGTAGGCTCTACTGCAATTCAAGTCTTAACCAGTGGAAAACAGTAGAAGATGCGAGCAAATCATCTGTGCCTGAAGATGTTCTAGGATCCAGCTCAAGTGAAAGCGAAGGTGATCACATACGTAATATTAAATACAGTAAACACTCGCCAGTTTTCAAGGTCAAAATTCTGGGTTTTAATTGTGTGGGAGAAACTTCTGACAAAAAGTTAAGCTTATTGTGTAGTTGTTTTTGGATTTACACTAGAAATATGTTTTCCATAAAGCTTAAGTGCAGTAGGGACGATTTTACATTAAAATATATTATAAAATAGAAGATAGAAAGGTACTGATGTTCTTCTTGGACATTGAAAAGAAAAATATAGATTTGAGAGTTGGATTACTTGGTAAAAGACATAAATATTGCTACTTGAGCAGAGTTTCATGCTTCTTGTGAAGCAATCCTCAGACAACTGCCAAAAATAACGGATACAGGGTCATTCCACAGTATTCCGTCTGTTGTGGAGGGGAAATTTAGAGGCGAAGATCTTGTTATAGCTTAAATAAGAATTTGTCCTTTACTTCTCATAACCTATTGACGCTTAAGATCATCTACAAAGCTTTACTTGCTGCTGTCCTGCTTTTCTCCAAAATGCATTTCTTAGATTATAGAGCTTAAAAATATGGCCGTTGCGGAGGGGAACAGAAAACTTGGTGTTTTGTTTGTTTTTAGTTTTATTAGCAGATTCTCTGAATTCTGAAATAATATCTAGAGTCTAGTAGGCTGATGCTTTTTCCCAATTTATATTAATTGAAAAGATCACAAGAGGAAACTTAAATAGTTACAGTTTTCACAACGAGGTAGGATTTGAAAACAGCATCTACTGTTGCAGAGGGGAAGTTGCGGAGGGGAAAATTTGTCCAATTTTCAGAAGATCATAAGCAAGACGTTTAAAGAGAGTGATAACATCCACACTTAAATGTTTATACAACAGTTTCACATTTGCTTTCAAATAACTGAAGTTTTTCAACATTTTGCAAAATATTTGCACTGTGTCAGAAACAGTACTGTGATAAAAATTCAAAATCATGTGCATTAGCAATGCATACATGTAACCTTGTTAAGATTAATTGGCACAAAAACACCTTAAGATAATATGTGATCAGAAAAACCTGACTGTGAGTTCATAAGTTCAATAATGACTACTGTTCCTTGAGTATTTTCAACATTAACAGAAAACAACCCTTTAAAAGAAAATCAGTGCCTCTGGATACAACGGAA
Source organism: Montipora capricornis (assembly GCF_036669925.1). Lineage (NCBI taxonomy): Eukaryota > Metazoa > Cnidaria > Anthozoa > Scleractinia > Acroporidae > Montipora > Montipora capricornis. Next base: position 51,832,112 of record NC_090885.1, read on the forward strand.
CACTTTTTTAACTTGCTCATGCTCCATAATCTTAAATGGACTGTTGCCAATCAAATGAATGGGTCCATAGAACATCAGCCACATCATCCCTTGTTGGCCAATTGAATATTTCACCTGCATCAGCACCAAGCCTAACCCTGTGCAGAAATTTGAACTGTGCAAACTGACCCTGAATTTGAATAACCCTGCCAAAGTAGTAACAGCTAACATGGTCAACTGCATGATGAACATAATTATTATTTTCTTTTTCTTACACATCTTAGATGACTACAGTGGATCTGAATCTTACAGTGCTTATTGTCAGGTACAATTGATTATTTACTTTCCAGTACCCAGTATCATTTTTATTTGAACTTGATTCATATGAACTAGAATTTTTTCAAAACATGGCTTACTTTTTCTTAGGGCTTTTCATATATATATATTTTTTTTGCAATCACAGGGACCAGATGCAGTTGACTCTAGTGAGAGTTCTGAGTCTGAAACTAGCTGTTCTGAAGATCAGAGTACAGATTATTTGGACTCTGAATCAAGTGATGCAGAGGATTACCTACTGTCGGAAGAAGTGGAATTGCCCCAGCCTTCTGTGCATCGTACAAATCAGCAGTGTATACAAGTAATTTTGACCTGGCTGGTGTATTTTATATTAGTTTGGCAATACAAGAACTACAGCAACAATGCAATCGAACAGCTGTTGAAATTTGTCCAGCAGTTATTATTTTGTATTGGTCAACTGATTAAAGACCACACAGATTTGTGTTTAGTTCTTGGAACCAATCTTCCAACAAGTCTCTACTCTGTAAGACGGTTTCTGAAAATTGATCGTGACAATTTTCTACAGTATGTGGTTTGCCCAAAGTGCACAAAACTGTACCATATGGATGAAATTGTTGTCAATGATGGACTTCGGAATTTTGCAAAGACCTGTAACAATGTGCCCTTCCCTCGAGCAAGGCGACCAAAAACTTGTGGTGCACAGCTTGCCCAGAAGGTTTTGAGAAATGGGAACACCAAATTGTATGCCTTGAAGACTTACTGTTATAAGAGTATCATTGATTCCCTGGAGACTTTACTGAAGCGCCCTGGACTAGAAGAGAAGTGTGAAAAGTGGAAAACAAGAAAAATGGATGATGACTTGTATGCTGATGTTTACACCGGGAAAGTCTGGAAACAGTTTGGCAATTGGAAAGGCAACAAACCTTTCCTTAACCTTCCTCAATCGTTTGGTCTCATGATGAATGTGGATTGGTTTAAACCTTTCGAACGTTGAAATGACTTTTCTGTCGGGGTTATTTACATGGTTTTGATGAATCTTCCAAGAAGTATCCGGTTGAAGAAAGAAAATGTTATCCTAGTTGGCATCATTCCTGCCCTCAAACAGGAGCCAAAATCTCTAAACCATTTACTTGAGCCTGCTGTTGATGAACTAAATGCATTGTGGAAAGGAGTTAAGGTAAATACCTATAAAAGTCCATCTACTGCAGTAGAAATTCAGGCAGCAGTGTTGTGCTTTGCTTCAGATATTCCAGCAGCACGGAAATTGTGTGGATTTCTGGGGCATAGTGCAAGGCGAGGCTGCTCTCATTGCAACAAGGAATTTCCAGGTGGCTTTGGAGAGCAGAAGAACTATGGTGGTTTTGATGACCGGGATGAATGGCCAAAGAGATCTTCCCAGCAACACCGAAGAGATGCATACCGAGTGAAGAACTGTAAGTCTGGGAATGCAGCCGAGAAACTCGCAAGCCAGCTAGGAGTCAGATACACTGTTTTGTTTGAACTCCCATATTATACCAGTATTGAGATGTGCGTGATTGACCCAATGCATAACTTGTTTCTTGGAACAGCGAAGAGGGTCTTTTCTAAATGGATTGAGGAGGAAATAATCACAAAAGCAGGTTTGGAGAAACTTCAAGAAAGGATAGAGGACATTTCCTCTTTATCAGATATTGGAAGACTTCTCGGAAACATTAAATCAAATTACGGTGGGTACACTGCTGCTCAATGGAAGAATTTTGTCCTTCTGTTCTCAATGTATGCTCTGAAGGATGTACTCCCAAATCAACATCTGCATTACTGGCAATCTTTTGTTTTAGCTTGCCGTCTTCTTTGCAAGCCCTGCATTACAAAAACAGACCTGATGGTTTCAGATTGTAAACTAATGCATTTCCTCAAAGAGTATGAAAAGATTAATGGTGAATTAGCTATAACACCAAATATGCATCTTCACTTGCACCTTAAAGAGTGTGTAGAGAACTATGGTAGTATTTATGGATTCTGGCTTTTTAGCTTTGAACGTTACAATGGTATTTTGGGCTCTTACCACACCAACAATAAGACTATAGAAGTACAAATCATGCGTAAGTTTATGACGTCTGGAATTCTGGCCAATATGCAGTATAATCTCCCAGAAGATTACAAAGACTTTTTTCTCTTGAACTGCAAATCACAAATTGACTCCAGAGGGACTTTTGGAGAGACACTTGTAAAGTCGCAGCTTATGATGGCCTCATGTGGTCCCTTACATGGAAAGGAATCTGTATGGGCAGACATCTGTTCGTTTCGATAGCTCTTACAAACAGGCAAGTCTTGACCGAGATGAACTGAATACACTGCGTTCTGTGTATGTCACGATGTATCCAAAAGTTGCAGAGGCATCATTGGCTCTTGCTACCATGTACAAGAAATACAAGTCTTTGTCAGTGGGTGGTGAAAGGTATGGTTCCACAGCTGGCTCTAGACTTTGTCCCTATGCTCGCATTATTGCATCATGATGTGGTGACAACGGAGTCATTAACCTTGGGATTATGCGACCTGGAATTGTTCGTTATTGTATGGTTCACAGTGGGGAAATCAGGGGAAAGCAGAATATTCACACTTTTGCAGTTGTGAACTGGTTAAAGTCCTCAGAACAGGACCTTGGCTTTGGAAATCCTCTCTCTGTCTGGCTTCCAGACAACATTGAGCATGGTGGACCAGCGGTTTTTTTGCCTGTTCAGAGGATTCATTCCAAGTTCTTATTTGTTGATAAGCTTTATTCTGGACTGAGATATTTAATTTGTTCTCCTATTTGTAGGAGAATATTGCTTTAAAGGGGCAGTGTCACAAGGATTTTGCTGTTTTGGGTCAATTCTGTGCTAAAATCATTACACTGAGGCTTTACTCGTAAACAAAATGCTTCTGTAAAGCTACGATGAAGATATCAAATGAATTTTATCTGGGAGAGCTAGCCATAATAAATTTCTTGAGGATTTTTTGAAGACATAGCATCAAAACTTGAAAAAATTGGCCAATGTTTTCAAGTTTCAATCCATTTCCATCCTTGCCATCCGTAACGACAGGCGAAAAGACACCTTCTAGTTGCCAAATAGTGTGACACTGCCCCTTTAAGTTAGTTAGGGGGCACCAGCAGCCACCTATTTTGTCAAGCCATAGCTTCTGTTCTCCTCTTCCATTTGCAGTTGATTTAGTTAGTATTTACATGTAAGATAAATTTAGTAAAGGCACATGTGGTTACTTAAAATAGGTTGCTGCTTGTGGAGTTCAATAAATCCTGCCTATTTTATTTTATTTTTGTATTTGTATAGGTGCAGGTGTATAAATGGTTTACATTACTAGTGATGTTTCAACCATTACTAGCTTAAGATGAGCGATGGATTTGGACTATTTTGAAATATTTTGAAAGGTTTTCTTTTTTGTCAAATGCCCCACAGAAACCAAGGAGGTATCTGTTTTTAGTGTTAGGCTCAGATTTGTGGAACACAATGATGACATTTAATTTATTTACATTGATGACTAGCTTTCCTATACACATATTTGGGCTTTTGATTTTACCAACAAACTTAAAGTGCCCCTAACCCCGAAATATTTTTGTAGCTAAAATGAATCTTTGCACCTGTTCGAGACGCATTGCGGCCACGTTTTCCTTTTTCTAGCAAATCCTGCCAATTTATAGGCTTCGAAAGTTGCGAAAATCCAAGCATCTTTTGTTCACGACCGAGTCAGAAGGGGAGTGGGTCTATTCCTGATTTGTAGTCACATACTGATTAACATTACATCAACTCTTTGTAAACATGCATGCAAAGTAGATTGTGACGTCAAATCAGGAATAGACCCACTCCCCTTCTGACTTGGTCGTGAACAAAAGATGCTTGGGTTTTCGCAACTTTCGAACCCTATAAAATGGCAGGATTTGTTAGAAAAATGAAAAACTGGCCGCAATGCATTTCGAACAGGTGCAAAGATTCATTTTAGCGAAAAAAATATTTTGGGGTTATGGGCACTTTAAAATTAAAGCTCCTACCAAATTCTTCTAAATAACAGAAAATTCATCACTGTTACTTGAACTGGATTACATGTATGTCTGGCAAAAATGACCATCAGTTGAATGTTTTACTTGACAATAAACATAAACCAGTCATGCACAAACGATTGGTCGAGAATTGACACTTTTCGCTAAAGTACCTTTTATGCTTTAAGTACTACATGTATATTGTGACATTTCACTTTTAGCTCTTGATTGATGTGTGTTGCCAGGGTTATTATTGAGAATCATTATAATAAATTTACTGTTAGAACACAATGCAGAACCCATGCCTTGCTTTAGTCTTCCTTGTTTTGTATATTTCCAAACAACTTAAGTTTTAAAAAAATAAGTTTTTTGTTGAAGTGATCAAAAAAAGATTGGAGTTGTCCTCTTTAATAAAGACTGTGCAATGACCCACGATTCAACCATTACAAATGATCCAAGTAGCTAAATAATCTGTACTAGTACAATTAGCCAATAATTAGTCCATCTAGCTTGAATAATGAGTGAACATGGCTAAAATAAACTGGCTTGAATGGTCCAGCCGGCTGAATTGATCCAACTGGCTAGAATGATCTAATTGGCTAGAATAATCCAACTGGATGTCTAATTTGGGCCAACCAGATCAAATGATACAACTGTCTCATTTGGCTCAATTGGATCTAATGACACAACTGTCTCATTTGGCCCAATTGGATCTTGTGACAAAACTGTCTCAGTTGGCTCAACTTGATCAAATCATACTGTCTCATTTGCCCTAACTAGCTCAAATCACAAAAATGTCTCATTTGGCCTAACCGGCTCAATTCACACAACTACCTACTGTCTCATTTTGGCGCAAATCACACAACTGTCTCATTTTGCTCAACTGGATTAAATGACAAAATGTGCCATTTGGCCCAACCAGCTCAAATCACGAAACTGTGTCATTTGGCCTAACCAACTCAAACCACATGCACACGTACATGTACAGCTGTCTTATTTGGCCCAACCAGCTCGGATCACACGAATGTCTCATTTGGTATAACCACCTCAAATTAACACAAATGTCTCATTTGGCCCAGACTCCTCATACCACATTATATTTGTCATTTTACGAAGTGTGAGGTGAGGTACTTCCTGTGGCTGCAGCTGTAGTTCGTCCGTACTGGTTAAAAGGTTAAGATCAATTATTGTTAAAAGAACCATCTCCCGTTTGTGTTTTGCCAGAGATGTAGAAAACAACTGCAAATCCGTTTGCAGAAACATGACGGAAACAAACATGTGATTTCGTCCTGTGCTTAAAACCTGATTACTATCAATAACATCATCTAATTTACTTGTAATTGGTTTAAATACTTTTGAAAATCCCTGTTGACTGGTCTGCTGACCAATATTATGCTTTGTAATTGTATTATGGACATAATTGATCTTATTTCCTAATTCAAATTTACTCTTTGCTAGTTCTTTCCACTTAAGTAAACTCATTTTTGTTATATTGTTATATTATTATGTCAGATAAAAATGAAAATTAAATGAAAATCATATACAAAAAATAGCGTTTAACACCGTGTTGAACACCATGTTGAACACCCTGTTAAACACCATGTTATTGAAATAATATACCCATATCATATAAAAATGAAAATACCAAATTATGATACAGACGATAAAGTCACATCCAATTTCAAACAAATATATGATTTCATGCCTGATCGATGCTTCCGCATGCTCATTTGCGGCCCCAGCAGTTCGGGAAAAACAAATACACTGATGCATATGATTTACAATTTGTTGTACTTTGATAAAATATACCTTTATGCAAAAAACTTAGAGCAGTCCAAGTACCAGAATGTTATGGATGTGTTCAAGCCAATAAGTGATGAGGCTGGTTATGATGTTTTTGAAGCAAGCAATGATCAAATTATTCCTGTAAATGATCTTGATAGTGAAAGTCAGAAAATTGTAATATTTGATGATTTCGTATGCGACAAAAACCAAAAACCATTAGTTGACTATTTTATACAGGGGAGACATAAAAACTGCTGTGTTATATATTTGAGTCAAAGCTACTATAAGACACCAAAAGATATTAGATTAAACTGCTCACATTTTGCCATTTATGATTTCCCGAGTACTAATGAAAAAAGTCTCATATGTCGTGAAAACAATGTCTCAAAACAATTATACGAGAAAGCCACTAGAGACCTTTTTAGTTTTATATATATTGACAAACCAAAGGAACAAGTAAAGAAGAATTTTGATGAAGAAATATAAATCAATTATATAACTCAATTATATATGAGCTACTCTAATGGTAAGTTACCTGATGATACATTATCACATGACAAAATTATTGAAATAGTAAAAGGATTACCTGGTGTCGGTTTCAAACTCACAGACGACGGTAATTATGATAAGCAGAATAAAAAATTGAGAAATGTTGCTTCACCACAAACAAATAACGATGCAACTACAAAGAGTTATGTAGATTCACAGGTTTCCAAAACTTTAAAAAAAGATGGGACTGATCAGATGAATGGTTTACTTGATATGAACAACAGACGAATTGAAAATATAGGAGCCGGAAGGCATGGAACTGCAGATGCACTCACACATCTACAACTTGAAGCCTTCTATTTCAATCTTAACACTGACAGCAGCAATAATGAAGCACAAAATCCGATTTATATGAAAAATGAAAGAATATTAGGAGTCAAAGATCCAATATTACATTCAGATGCTTCTAATAAATTTTACGTTGACAACTTTATGACTCAAAAGGCTGATAAAACAGAGCTGTCCAATTATTTTAAAAAAAGATGGGTCAGTATCTGTGACTGGAAATTTTGATTTTGGTGACAATAAAATTACAAATGTAGGTAACGGTACACAATCGACTGATGTTGTTAATAAAGGTTACATTGATACTGAATTGTCAGAAAAACCAAATGTTAATCAAGTTGTTTTGCGACATGGTTCACAAGATATGACTGGAAATTTAAATATGTCTCAAAAAAAGATCATCAATTGTGGTCCTCCAAGCGGTCAATTTGATGTCACAAGAAAAAGTTATGTTGATAATCAATTTTCAAGATGTTTAAGATTGGATGGAAGCAATAAGATGACTTCAAATCTGGATATGAACAATCAACAAATAAAAAACGTCAAAGAGGCAACGCATAATCAAGATGCTATAACTTTGAAACAAGTAAATGATGCTATTGTAACCACAAGTAACAACAATAACAGATACACAGACCAAGAAATATTGAAGTCACATATAAGCACACATACAAACGGTAAAAATGTGTTTAAATATGCGATGGATGATGGCGACTTCACAGAAGATTTTGGCGTCCAAGATGTTAATTTAATCACCTATAATGACACACCACATAAAACAAACAAAAAAGCATTTTCATTAAAGGTTCAAAAAACAAATGATGGATCCAGTCTGTTTAAAGGAAGGTTTGATTTCAATCTATTTAAAATGATAAGAGATGATTTTAGTGATAATTATACAGTTTGTATTGAAGTCTATTTCGAAAAGAGTGGAGCACATGATTCAGAATTTACTTCTTTTAATATAACATTTGAAAAACTGAATATGAACATTGATAAATCACACACAATAAAAATAAACACTGATTATAAATATTATCGTAGTATATTAAATCTGAGCCCCGACAGTACTTCTAAACAAATCCAAAGAAGGTTGTATGTAAACGTTCAAAGTACTTATGATAATTTATCACCAAGTCTACTGCCTTTATACGTTGTTATTTATGGCATCAAGGATGAAGCAAAAAACGATCTTGACTTTAGTATATACGATTACGATAAAGCATATGAAATTGTAAACAATCAACTTAAGATGCATGTAGCAATTAATATGAATGCACAACGATTAATTGGATTACAAAATGCAAATTTTGATTCTGATGCTATAACAAAAGGATATATGAATTCGTCTATAATTCCAGGATTTATTTGTGGACCAACAAAATTTAGCCGAAATGAATGTGAATTTCTGATTCCATATGACAGCTTACAAGATCAAATAGGAGCTATCGATCTAAAATTTATTCTTCAAGAAAAAATATATATTGACAAGGTAATAATAATAGCAAGCCAAACTTATAGTTCTACACATCAATTAGTAATTGTTGATAAAAGATCTTCTTCCAGTTCTTCTTTTAGTCATACATACGATTTCAGTTTGTCTGCTGGTAATGGTGCTGATATAACAATAAACACATTTTATGCTACTGTAAGTCGAATTTATGTTAAATTCAGAGATTCTCAGTTAAAAAATTTCATTTACTGTATACGAAACAAACCATATTATTTATAAAAATATATAATTTATTATATATATATATGTCGTTGTATGTAAAAGATTTAACTGGAGCTTTTATTCTTGACGAAAATGGTAATAAAATCGAATATAGTGTGCAAAATTCAAATATCACTTTAAGTACTCCACAAAGAGCCAGTTTTCCTATTCATTACAACTTCACGCCGATTTAAGTGTGTTATTCGGAAATGGGTGAATCCGCTGGAAATACTGGCTTTAGGGCTCATTTTGGTAGCCACAGAACACGCCTCGCAAAAGTTCGGCGGCGTTCGTTTGAAAAAAGGTGAGATATTTTGGAGAGAGATTCTAAAGGACTGGCACAATGGTGTAATCAAGCGAGCTTGAGCGGCAAAATTGTGCAATGTATCCTTTTGTTCTTGATGTGTGAATGAATTCCAGAGACTTCAGACTCATTTTATGGATTTTAACTTGTTCGCGAAATGCTTTCAACACTTATTTGTATTTATGAAAATAGAGCGTTTTCATAGCTTGAAAAAGAGATCTTGAACGAGGAATTTTGATCTCTGTAAGCCGAAATTCGTTTTTTTTTTTTCGTTAAGCGGGGCGCTTTTATGAGCAGTCTTCTATGTACCGACGCGCCGCGTGTGATGCGTGATCAATTCAATAAGCCTAGATACCTTGGATTATGGTTAAACTTTTTCTGAAAATGTTAAATTTTTTATTTGTATTTTTGAAAGGAGGGTATCACTACGAGCCAATCGAAATAATATAATAATTGCAAGAGTAAGCTTCAAGTCCACCAAGTTAATTATGCCGATTGCGCATTCCCGCTCGAATGTTGAATGATTAAAGCTTGTTCCGCTTGTTTTAAAAAATAAAATGAGCTCTTTGAGGATTATTCTACTTTATTTTCTCTAAATGCAGCAGTTGAAACTCTCGTATAACTTAATATCAAAAGCGTTCGGAGTGCTTTGCAAAGAGATTTTAAATAATTTGGTGCAATGTTGACAGTTTTGCTGACAAAAATATTTTGGGATCATATTTCGGGGAACTGCGTGGTTGAAAAAAAATGATGTCAATATTAGCCAGCTGAGAGGTTTGTAGAAAACCATGAATCCACGCGAGTCTGATTTATTGATTTACTGATTTACTTGTTACCGGGCATCATGGTCGGTTTAAAGTTCTCAGGCCACGGTCTTTGGCTGGGAGAGTCCTCCATCAGCTTGATCTCAAAACATCCGCTTATCCCTCACAATTCTTGATGCTATTTTACTGATGATTTCATCCAACAACAGTTTTCTTAGTAGCTACGGCTTTTTAAATTTCAGTTGTTGTAGTTGTTTTCGTCTCACTCACCTGTCGTGTCGTGACATAGAGAAGGTTGTCATGTCAACCATGTAAAACTGACCAATAGTGCAGCATCTAGTTCGCGCAGCGTCACGAGGCAATTGTCACGAAAGAAGAAAATATACGCGCTATGAGATTCCTCGAATCAAGCAGAAAAAATCGAAAGAAGCTGGAAGAAGAACGGCAGATAGAGTAAGAAGCTCAATGCTAAAGCCCTATGCCAATTTGAATGAAATGCATCACATGTCTTTTTGTCTAATAGCTTGTCTTAAAGTTTTAACTCATCTCAGAGAAAATCGACTTGTCGGGTTTCTATCAAGTGGGAGGGATTAAATAAGCGTGATTGTAAAGCAAGAAAAGTAAAATCGTAAATTTCCCAAATATCCGTTCAGCGAACAGTTCGTTTTCATTTACTAGAGCTCGCAAGTTTCCGGCTTTAGAAAAAAATACTTTATTGCCGATCAAGCCGTGTCGCGCGTAATTAGGTACGCATTGTAACTGTGGTTATTCCGACATTCGAGTTAACATTTATTTACTTTGTTCCTCTGTTGAAGTGGCCCATTCAGCCGTCTACACAAGCAGTCTGATCGCTCTTTTCAAGAAGTGTGATACACAAAAATTATGAAATCAATCAAGCAGCACAGTGCCCTGGTCTCAAAGGACTTCTTTCTCCCCAAAAACAAAAGAAAAACATCTCACCTACATCAAAAAGTTTGCCGTCTTCGGCAAAATGCCACATGTTCGGCAAGTAATCGTTATGAATGAGTAATGAGAAAGAACAATAGCTTGAATAGATGAATACTTAAATACCCCAAAATTTGGGGTACACACTTAAATCGGCGTGAAGTTGTAATGTAATGAAAAAGGACATGTAGAAACTGATAAAAATCTCATTGTAAAGGCTGCTACAAATGATAATCATGTTGTCATAAAATCTCAGGTCGGTGATATTGTTAGAGATAGTTTTCTCGATTTGTGGGTTAGTGAATACTTACGAATGTATGCAAAATGTGTTTATCAGATAGATAGAGCAGATGGTCAAAATGTAAAGATGGATTCAAGCAGAAAAGTTGAAACAATATTTGATAGAAGCAGTGAAGAAAGTGATGCCACACAAACTGATTCATCTAAAAGACCCACCTTATGTACAAAAGCTGAAAAACACAATCGTCGATATTTTAAAATTTGATAAAACACAAAAATGATCAGCCAAGTTAATTTAAATAACGATGCTGTTAATGTATTCATTGTTTATCGATTAACTTCTAGGAGCTCACCTCAGAGTTCTTGGAATAATGGTCTTTTTGGTCACGATAACGGAGGGTATGATAAATTTATAGCTCATAGTGGATCAAATCTCGTAGTATCTGGGGCTGATAATACATATAAATGTGTTTATGTCGGCCCGGCAAGTAGCCTACAAAGTTTTCTAAATCTAGGAGATTATAGCGAAAATGATTTAAGCGAACTTGATAAATGGCATTGCCTTAGTGTACATTGGGATAACAAATCTTCACCAAAAACCGAAAAAAGTAAGATTTACTGGAACAAATAGCATATTGGTGATTTCACTGCTGACAATCGCGTTGGTGCATCAACAACTGTTTTTGGAGGTTTGGATTCAAATAGTGACATAGCACCCTTAGATGGTAGTATAGCTTTTTTCTGTGTATATTTAGATTTTATATTAGACGAAAAAACGATATCAGACCATCATACTGTCTTGATGCAGAGGTATAATATAACGTAAATATATATGTATATCAATATCTTATTAAAAGATGTAAAATACAATTTTAATGATGCAAAAGAAAAACATTCATTTATCGATGACAAAATATTAAAATCAGCACTTGTTTATCAATACTTACACTATTTTTATTTGAAAGAGAAATTACATTAAACAAAGTTCTTGAACTAAACGATGGGGAAATAGGTCTTCTTGGGCCTGGTAATAGCTGTCTTACATGGTTATTTGAAAAGATCTTCGGTTGGGTTGATATATTAAACAGTCATAGTATACTTCATGATGCTTTTGGGAGGTTTTACGATCATTATTCATTAGGTAGAGGTTACACTTATTCTTTTCCAGAAAAATACACAACTAGAGTGGTTAAAAGATCTCCATTTTGCGGCCAGATTTCAGGTCTATTGTATTGCATGTGTAAAAGATTAACAATCTAAACTATATATATGACCGATAATCGAAAAAAGAAAATATTTAATTGGAATCATATTTCAGACAAATTAACAAAAGATGAAGTAGATGAACTCAAATCATACTATCGTGCGTATCACCGAAAGTGCTGGGCATACAAGCAAGCTGTCAAGCGATTTAAAAAATTAAAATTACTAGGAAATTCTTTATCTGTGGTCCTAGCATCAGGAGGCTTAGCTTCTTCTATAGTGACAGGTGGTATCAGTTTGGTTGCTATAAGCACTGGAGCTTTACTCATCCAAGGTTGGATGCAACAACAAAATCTCGATTTAAAAATCCAAAATAGCACATATGCACATCAAAGCTACCAGCATCTTCTCAATACGATAAAAGACATGCTTAGAAGTGGTGATTTTCAAGAATCAATCTACTTCACAATGAGTAACGTCGATGATATCATTAACGATCTCAGTCCCATCGTGGATAGATTCTATTCAAAATATGATGAAAAATTCACTCTTTAATGATTTTATAATTTTATCAAATATCAATAATAAGATGTCTTTCCATATTGATCATACCTTTCAAGTGTCTTTTTTGATTTTGTAATCTTTATTTTTTCATAAGGAAGATTAAGCATTTTAAATATCTTTTGCAAAATAAAGTTGATATTAATCATCCGTTTCCTTTCTTGATTCACCAAATTAATTACTGTTCCCACTTCTTTAAAAAGTCTCAATATTTTATCTTTATTCTTGACAGAAATCTGAAAATTATTTTTAAGAGCTATATTATTTATTATATTTTCTATATGATATTTCCTTTGATAAACTGATTTATGATGGAATCTATGTTTGTTCTCATGAAATTCAACATAATCTATAAGAGGTTTGTAACCATGAACTTTTCCACAACTAATGCATACATTCATGTTATCATTGTTTTGTATATTTTGTTCAATACAACATGTCTCTTTTTTAATTGTATGCTTTCCGATTTTTTTATTGCAAAATGGGCAATTGATTTCTTCCATATCAACTAGTTCATGATGTATGTTTTACAACTCATTATATACTATTATATGAGATATTATTTAAAAAACATATAAATTTCCAAAATATAAGATCAAAAATATAAAACCATAATATGGAAAGTAGTATGTAGTTGGGTTGGTAACAGATCAAAAAATGATCTGGTACCCCCAACTCCTATACTACTCCCTAGGATCTTTCAAAAACATTCTCATAACCTTTCCATCCCACAAATCTCACAGGGAGCCATCACTTGACAGTTCGGGTCTCTGCTGAATGAGACTTACAAATTTCTTGTTTCTCAACAATAAAGTAATCCACTTAGAGGGTGATAAATAAGAAAATTTCTTAAGTGGTATCCACTTCTTTCTGCCAAAAGACAGATTCTGACAGTATGAGAGCTCAGCTTTGCAAGTTTTCCCAAAAAGCTTATTTTTACAAGTAGCCGAGATCTTATCCCCATTACGTCCATTTTTAACAATATCTGATAGTTTACAAATACAATTACACTTCACATCTGGGCACACTGCCATTATTTCACATTGGTTGAATATTTTTAATTTAGTTACACAAAATAAATCATTTAGTGTCTTGGGGAAAATTAAGTGAAGGGGGTGCTTAATTATACCAAGACTAAAATTAATAATTGCAATTATCAAAGAAAACAGACTATTTGAACAATTATAATTTAAGTTTAACTTAATAAGCATGTGGCAGATCCAGCTAGAAAGAATCAAATTAAAGCTGTCTGGCTCTGCTGTTTCACACTCTTCTGGAATAACCGATGCTTCTTTGTGCTCTTGCAAATCCTCTTTTGCCTCAGGCTCATCCAGCAAGAGTTCATTTTCATTTCCTGAACACTCTGTGAAGTTTTAAAAAGGCAACAGTTACACATTTTTAATCCTATCATATCCACATGAAGAATATGTCCAATAATAAATAACCTGTACCATGCTGCACCGATAACGCTATGATCCAATTTGCACCAATAATAGCTTACATTCAATTTCATTTATTATGCGAGGAAATCTATGACATTAGATGACTTCTCCCCATACTCATTGTCTGCACCACTGAGGTCATCAATGTCAACTTTGTCTAAAAAACAAACAGTGAAATGGAGACTAGAGTCAACTAGTGGATTAGCCAATAGAGAACATGTTCTTCCTTGAAGCTATATTAAAAATTTAACCAGGAATTTTGAAAGAACCACCTTCCAAAAAACCTGGCACAGCAAGATGCCAGTTATCATCACAATATTAAACATCTCACACAAAATGACAGGGGTCACAGGGTTTCAACAGCGGTGATGGTCATAAGATGGTTTGAAATACTCCTTTCACTACCTTTCAAAACAACTTGTCCTTAGATGTCATCGTCTGAGCTTTTATCAGTACTTCTACATAATTTCAGACAGTCTTCATTGTCTGATTAAGGTAAATGCAAGTGAATTCAATGCAAAATATAAATTTACAAAAAGATTAACCCAGAAAAATGTTGAAATTAGAGTAATTGTCACATTCTTTCCCTGAGAAAATATTATGAGCTTTGTAGTATAACAATTACATGTAGAACACATGTTGATAAAGATGGAGTAGATCACACTCTCATGTAATTGTACTTAATTATTACTGAAGACGTTCAATTTATTCTAACCAGTAAAATATCACTATTAACTTATATATAATAATGTAATCTAACTGTAGTTTCAGGTCGATATCCATGTAAGATCATTAATAGAGCATTTTAAACATACCACTTGCAGCACCTTCATAAATAAAAACACTGCATCTGAACTGCCACTAGATTTCTCAGAGGAAAGAAAGTGACCTATAATTTAACAGAAGAACAACATGTACTGCTGAAACAATATAACTCACTGTCCATAACACTCCCCACCCATAGAAATTACATGTACTGTATGTTTGCTACAAATACAAAGACATTTAAATGAAGAAAGTGATCCTGTCCACTGAAAATAATCTTCATCTATAATAGATTATATTTCAAGTTTAAACGTTTATTGCCTCTCTGTGATTCTCAACCCAACCCCCCTCACCACTTAAACATACGAAGTTGTTGTGGGCATGACAGCTTGGGATAAACTACAAATGTGGGAGATATCATGTTCATTATCCAAGTTACAAAAACCCGCCGATTATAGACCAACCAATCATAAAAAAATGTCCAGCCATTACCTTCATGGACTCTGTTACCCGCAACCAGTTTAATGAGTGGTTATGTTTCATGACTTGACTCAAAAGCACCGTGATTTACAGCGTGATTTACTGAAGTAAATAGAGACGTCAAAATAAAGTCAATACATATTAGACCAAAAAAATACAATGTATTACATGTATATAAAACGTTTTCCATCCATCACAGGCCCCAAAAATATTTGCCGTGGCGGCCCGTATTAAACTCAGTCAATAAGTAACATGGTATTTTATCTGATCAACCGGCTTGCTTTTGGGGGGAATTAACGAAGGCGGTAGGCCGACAAACCGGAACTATTCATTTGCACTGAATATAAATGTTTTTTTTTTTTGTCAGACGAGTAAAATCCATTTTTACACTTCCCTTTCATTTGAGAGTGCGAAAATTCACCACAATTTTTTAAGAAACAAAAATAATGCACTATTTTCATTGATATGATTGCGCCTAATTGGCCACGCGCGATACGTAATTAGCACGCGTTTCTCTAGAGACCCATCGTAATACCCATGGGTATTGAGCAGAGTATTTATTCGACCTCCACACTTGTAATCGCCCTGTTATGCGTTCATGCCCGAGAGGTCGCTACAGAGCACCCTTGTCCCACCCACCTCCCCTCAGCGACGGGAAACCTCCATCCTGCTGCACTTCTTCGCATGCGCGGAAATATTTTCGCCCATATCTTAGTATCTTTGCGTGTGCCATGAGGGGCAGCATTACAATGAAAATTCTACTACTATCCTGCAAATCGCATAAACTCAGAAATATAAAATGAATGACCATATGTATTGTAGTTGAAGGTTTATCGCAATATAGGATATAATTTAAATATTATGAGTTGAACTAGTTCCATTAGAATCTAATTTTCTTTCGCCAACTGAATTTAACAGACAAGAAAAGAAAGAAATCAAACATATCTTTCTCATATAAATACGATGTCATTTCGCCGTGTTGCAGCGCACGTAGTCTTCCACTGCAGTCGGGGACAGAAACATTTTCTTTTCGACATACTAATGAAACCCCCACTTTGCAACATAAACAGAATTCTAATGGTTTCCTTTCTTACACGACACCCCTGTTTAATTTAAAGTCCACGTAAACAATATCTTTGACCGAAACAAAATCCAAGTAAACAAAGACGGCAGCAGATATGTCTTTAAGTCTAACATCCCTTTAGCGAATAATTGTACAGCACGATAGCGAGGAAGCCAATCAGCGACTAACATTTCCAGTAGGGGCGCGAAAAAAAAATTAAGATACTTTTAAGACTTACGAGAGACCTATTATTTCTCAGTGCAAAGTTTCACCTTTTTGAATGATAATATAGAGTTTTAGCATCGCGGTTACTGTACGGCCAACGCCAAACGTCAGCTGTTTTTTCAGCCAAAAAACGGAAAACCTGTTTTATTTAAGCACCTTTCTTGTCTGTTGACTCATATATGGAGTCATTTCTCAAAGGAGTGAGACAAGCTGAAATTTGACGTGAATTTCACACTTTTATCAATATGACTCAGTAATATGTTTGGCCGTTTTGGCGTTACAGCGATGCTAATTTCATACTCACCTGTAGCATGTTGCGGAGTGTGGATTCAGCATTAGTTGCTACGCTTTTATTGGGACTCTCGGCCACTAAGAAACAAACCAACTACAATTTACACCATAGTAAGAAAAGCTTTTTTCCCTCGTAAACGTTGCCGAATTGACTCCTTTTTAACTACCGATGGCATCTTCCTCCCGCCTGAAAAGATGGTGACGCTATTCAAGGCCTGATTATAATTGGCCGCTATTTTCTCACCGTTGAAATCGTCACCAGTACCCTTGCTTGTGTTGCATGTTCGTTTATTTGTCAAACGCGTG
>NC_090885.1:51854929-51859929 GCF_036669925.1 Montipora capricornis
CTTGTGAGATAACTTTAAGAATTCCTAGGAATTCCTAAGAATTTCCTAAGAATTCCTAGGAAAAAATTCCTAGGAATTCCTAAGAATTCCTAAGAATTCCTAGGAATCCAAGGTGTGAATTTTCACGGTAATTCGGACTGGGAATTCCTAGGAATTCCTAGGAATTCCAAGTTTACATAGAGCTGACTCGGAATTCCTAGGAATTCCTAAAAATTCCAACTCAAAGATACCCACCTTGAAATTTTCCCAAAATTTGCAGGAATTTCTGAGAATAACTTGGAATTTGTAGGATTTTTTAAGAATAGCTTGGAATTTTTTGGAAAATCTGAGAAAAACTGGGAATTTCTCATGATTTGTAGGCCAGACAAATTTTGTTGAAATGCACAGCTTTAAAATAACAAATAAAGTAATACTGAGGTTACATCAAACAGTTTCAAATCAATAGTTTAATTACACTGGCTTTCATGAATGTTAAAATAAGAATAATTATCTGTTTGTTTGTTTTTTTTTTTTTTACATC
This sequence comes from Montipora capricornis, assembly GCF_036669925.1. NCBI lineage: Eukaryota > Metazoa > Cnidaria > Anthozoa > Scleractinia > Acroporidae > Montipora > Montipora capricornis. Next base: position 51,855,450 of record NC_090885.1, read on the forward strand.
AAGTATCAAAAGTAAAACTGAAAACAGATATGAACTGTTTTATAATATATTTTTTTTGGTTAATAATTTTCCATAAACAAAAAATAAGAACATTTAGCTCTGCTTTTTCAAAAATTGTCCCCGGAGGTTTCGCTGTTGCCCTCGAATAATATTGTCCACAGCTGCCCTCTTACACTCTTATCTCTTTTCCATAGCACCTAAAAATGAATAAATAAAGGTTGCAAATTAATAAGCACTTTGTTCAATGTTTTTAATTACACTTAAAGTGCTGATAATTATTGCTTGGTGGTATAATGACCTCCTTTCAGGAGTTTTTCAACCAGAAAGTATTTTTCTTTCACCTCTTATTTTGTTATCAAAATGAACTATCAGAATCATTCTGATAGTTCATTGGAACAATGGTACAACTTAAATTATTACTTTCAAACCAATCAGTTTCTCAAGACTCTACTTCCTATATATTCAGTGCAAAAGGGTTTTTTCCTTGGATTCACCTCACTCAAGCACAGAATTATTTTACTTCTCAGATTTCCAGAACACTTACACAACATAACTTTAACCTCCAACAAACCCTAACTTACAGTAGATCAAGTCCAGCTTCACCCTGTCCAGAGCAATACCCTCACCACCAGATGCTGTTACTCTTACTTCATCAACAGTAAACATCTTGTAAAGTAAGACTTTCAATCCCTCGAGTGGCTTAGTTGTATTCTTTATCATGGCAAGATAAGTCAACTGTAAGAAAAAAAAATTCCACATTAGCGAGTTAGGCCTTTTGTCTGCTTGTTTATTTGTACACTGGTTCAATACAAATAAGAAATTTAGTCATTTCTCATTAAGTACCTCAGGATCTCCTGTACTGGTTGCTCTATCAGCTGGAGCACTTGAATAGTTTGGGTTGGCCTTAAGAAATAAAGAGCTCATTATTAATTTGTAAAATTGTTCTGAGAGAATATAAACCATTACTAGTATTGATACAGTCCTATAAGAGTTTGAAATAAGTAACATACTTAAACTGCCTGAATCGAGCTGCCTGAACCGAGGATCGAGGAAAGACAATCGAGAAAGGAGTCGAGAATCGAGTGAAAGGAATCGAGAATTTAATGAGCTGGTTGCTTGACTGCTTCCTTGATAGACGCAACTGAGAATACGAATAACAGAAAAGACTGCCAAAGTTTCTCGGAAGCACTACACTAAGACAGTGTTTTAGGCCTAAATACTACACTAAGACAATGTATTAGTAGGGGGTTAGGGTTGTTCCAGTATTGGTAAAGCAATGACCTGTGTTTTAGACCCGCCAGCCTGAATCAATCAAATTAGCCAGCTGTAATATTAGACTTAACTCAAGTAAAAAGGCCCAAAAGGAAACTCAAATTGCTTCCAACTACACTGGTCAGGCCAGTTGTTTATTCCTCCTTTATGCAGTTGTCATGAGTGGCATTAGCAACTTTATTACCCCTTTCTTGAAGGAATAATTAATCATATTTTTATCCTTACCTTCAACTCCCTCACAATTCTTTTGAGATGTTTCACTTCTGAACGAAGCCCCTCAACTTCTCCCTTCAATTCTTCAAACTGTTGAGTAAAATGAGTAGTGAATGAGGTCCATTCACTATTCACTTCACTTGATGGTAATGGTCCCTGATCATGCCTCATGCCAAAGTCCTGTAGTTCTAGATCATCCTCCAGCAGTGAACTGTAGCTGGAGGAATGGTCATGGTGTGAAAGAGATGAATTTGTGTAATGGGTTTGTGGCTGGGGTGGAATGTGAAAAGGTGATGTGGTAAAAGTGTTTTGCATAGGTGATGTACGTTGTGTATTTAATGGTGTGATGGGACGGCGATTGGCAGTGGGTGTTACTGTGGATGGATTATAAGTGGGTGGTATGGATTGTGTTGGTGTAATGATATGAGGGTTGGAAGTAGGAGTGTTTGGAATGAGAGATGGCTTGTGTATAGATGAGGGTGGTTGTGATGGTGTGAAAGTGTGAGGGATGGAAGTGATTGTGTGTGTGGCATGAGGTGTGTCATGTGACAAAGATTGTGTTGATACAGTAGCTGATGGTGATGGTGACTGTTTATGGGGGTTGTTTGGGATAGTGTTGGGTGTGACAGGAAGTGCTTGTGGCTTTGACTGTACTGATGTGTCGGTAGTTTCATCAGGAATTACAACTGTACTTGTAGGTGTTCTGCGCTGTTGCAAAATGCCGTTTATCCTCTCTTGCTGTACAGATTGTTGCAACTTTGAAAAGAAAATAGTGAATTTTCTTTAATGAAAAGTAGTTCATATAAACCATCACATATTATATGCAAAATATATTCTGGTGTTAAAAGTTCACTACTTGGATACATGATACATGTAAAACATATGCTGGTATAAAAAGTTCACCCAAAAATAGATGGGGATGCACAGTTGAGACAGAGATGAGGGGCTTGGGTCACAGCTGGAGCTTCATCCAAAAGCTGGCTGGGGACAGACAGCTGTGGTCAGTTTCTTTGTTGCTGCCCTGTGTGCCAGTGCAAGAATCATAGGCAGTGATTGAGTGAGTGAATGAAAAGTTCACAATTTGGAAAATGAGGGAAATTGACTGCACATTTCAAATTAAGCATAAACACCACTAAAATTAGGCACTGAAAGGTAATGAGTCTTAATCAACAGCACTAAATGCCCACCCAATTACCTTTTTTCTTTCCAGCTCATTTTCTTTATCTTCGTTGTCACCTACAAAATAAAATTTGAAAAATAAAACAGTCAAAGGTGGCTAAAAAAATGGGTACTACAGTGTTGAAAATTAGTACTCACTAACTCACCAATGCAAGTGTGAAAAGAGTACTGATCAGTTGATCACTGTGACTGTGGATTGCAACATGAAATTGATTGATGATTAAGGGTTACCTTTCGCTTTCTTGTCATTTGTCTTTCTTTTTTCTTAGGGGGTTGCTGATCAGCTGAAAAATAAATCCCATTAATTACATATCAATCATACACCTTTGTAGTCTTTTGCAATAAGAACAAAACGCACAACAATGTGCACATAATATTATTTCTTCAATGGTTATTAAAATCCAAGACATAACACCACACGGTAAAATGAAATCTAAACCAAATCACTTAGTTACTTGACAAACAAAGAAGCCTAAGCCATGTATAAGTATTATACTGTTATATTATAATATAATAACCCAAGTTATTGACGGATTTTGATTGGTTCTTGCCTATGATCTATTAGAGGACAGACGCACGATTGACGTCACCATTACCTTTTATGCAAATAAAGTTTAATTCTTTATTATATAAAACAAATAGATTCCATGTTGCTGTGGGTCTGTTCAGTAACAGATCACAGAAGACGTCAAAATGTGGAAAGAACATCAGTGACACACTCTGCTATCGCCTCGTGTGCCACTTTTTTGTTCTTACCACATTTTGACGTCATCTGCGATCTATTACTGAACAGACGCACGGCAACATGGAATCTATTTGTTGAGTAGAAAACACGAGCCTGCGGCTCATGTTTTCTACACTTCTTGAGTGTTCACAAATGTCCGGAGTGTTTTGTCACAGTGTAATACACGGCTTTGACTCCTTCATTTGCTTTATGATATAGAGGTTAATGAAAAACAATAAAACACTCTGATAAAACATGGACTTTTAACCAATCAGAGCATGAGGAGGGTCCTATCTATATTTTTAAAAGTAAAAACAACAGCATGAAAAATAATAATGGGTAAAAAACTTACCGTTATCACCCTTCCCTTGATTTCTGGATGTCTCTGCCTCCTCTCTGTCCTCGCTATTATCTACATTAGGTCAATTTGAGACAAGCCAAGCGGTTAGCCATTAATACAATTTAGGAACACAAAAATAAAAGAACTTGTAATACAGTTAATGCCCAGGGTAGCCAATCAAACATGCAGCAGTCAAACCCAACTGAACAACATTTTATTGTTCAAGTGGTTTTAGGTTTTATTTCATTCGATTGAATGAGTATACTGAAATTAATATGAGATTTGTTTAAATGCACTTTGATTGAATCAAAATAGTATTTTTGTGAAACTGGTTTACATTCTTATGCTTTTCTTTAATTTACCTTGCTCCAATACATTTTCCCTCACTTTCTGGGATGGGTTCCGTTTTCTTTTACTGCTTTTATTACCTGGGAAAATAATAAAATTGCTTCTGATTATAAATGTAGTTGTATGTTGCATTATTTTATTTTTACAAGTGAGTCTATAAACATCAAAAATTGAAACTTTACCGTCGACATCACCGTGAGCAACAGCAACTTTCTTAACCAAACTTGCCTCAAACTCCAGAGCCTTTGCCTTTGTTCCTAACAATAAAGAATAAAAAGACTTAATTAAGCAACTTTAAGTGGATAAAATTTCTCAATTAGCTTTGAAACTCCCGCAATGTAGCCCTGTTTTACACCGGCCAGTTAATTTGAAGAAAGGCCGCTTAGATTTTTTGGAACGTGGAC
>NC_090885.1:51864929-51869929 GCF_036669925.1 Montipora capricornis
GCCATTCACCTAGCTTTGAGTACAATTTGTTACATGTAGGTTGCAGGATTGTTTGATGTCTCCTGCTTGGCCCTAATGCCCTGGTTTGACATTGTTCTTGGGATGGTTCCTGACTACATGCATGGATGTTTGTTGGGTGTAACAAAGACTCTTCTGTACAAATGGTTCTCTTCAACCAACCATAAGAAGGAATTTTTTATTGGTGGCCAGGTATGATTTGATTAGGGAATAAAAAGAATTATTTGTTGGATATTTATACTAGAAATTCAATGCTTTTGCTTTTAAATGTTGCTTTTTTTTTTTTCAATATCCCACAATTGATTTCAGTTTACAGTCAAATTTTAGTCAGAGCAAATGTCAAGACTTTATTTTAAGATACAAATTTTTTGCTCTTGTTTTGCATATAATTGTGAATGTTGGATGTACATGTACATATTGTGAGTACTTTTAAAAAATGGCCGTTTTTATGCTAGAGACGTTAAAGTCGTCTCAAGACAACTTTAACGTCTAGTATAAAAACGAGAAATAAGACAGACGCATTTAACGTCTGACGACTTTCATGTCTTGTTTTAAGTGTGTCGTTGAGACGCACTTAACAGACGACTTTAAATGCTTTGAGTACAATTTGGTACATGTAAGTTGCAGGATTGTTTGATGTCACCTGCTTTGAAGGTTTTTTTTTTTTTTTTTTTAATATCCTACAAGTGATTTCCATTCACAGTCAATATTTTGTCAAGGGAAATGTCAAGACTTTTTTTAAGATACATAATCTTTTATGCACTTGTAGATAAAAAAGATTAACAAACGCATACTTCAAATGCGACCCCCAGATGTATTAGCCCGACTTCCAAGAGACCTGGAGAAACATTTCAAGAACTTTAAAGGTACGGCTGCAATTACAATTGTAGAAGTCATAAAGCCACAGTATTAACTTTTATACCCTGCAATAGGAAATACAGCCAATTGTAATACAGAAAGCCGTTGTATATTCGACGGTTTTTAACACCCAACCTTCCCATTGTGATGAGCGTACTGTGTGTTGCATTGATTGTGTTGGCCACATTTTTTTTCTATGGCATGGTATAAACTAGTTCAAAATGCAATTCTATCTTGTGGACCTATACCATGGAATATCCCACTTGCCACTTGTATTTTCTTGGTATACACACTCACTTTGTGTATACATAACTGAGAAAATTCAACTGACTCATGGTATTTCCATGGTGTACCACTTGAAAACGTTGCATTATTAACTGGTATTTATGCGGTGCCTTTCACAGAAAATGTATGACTTGTCTTTTGTTTTTCTAGCCTCCGAGTTGCAGTCGTGGCTTCTTTATTATGCTTTGCCATGTTTGGTTGGTTATCTGCCAGATAAATACCTCCAACATTTTGCCCGCTTCTCAGAAGCAATTTATATACTTCTTGGTAGTGAAATCACTCCAAGCCAGTTGAAGCGAGCAAGAGATCTACTAGACAGATTCTACAAGGACTTTCAGGCTCTCTATGGTATGAAGTGCATTTCACTTCCATCTTCCTTACAATGATAGGCTTCATGTACACGTATATCTCAGCTAACAAATGCTAAAGTGCATAGCATGTGCCCATAATTCCTATGAAATTTCATGATTTAAATCAGAGGTAATTGAGATTATGTCCAAGGCCACTACATGTACTTCCCTGTACAAGTGAACATCGTTACATGTCCCTGATATTGTTCAGTAAGGTTTTAAGTTAACTTTATCTTGTGGACTCCATTAGGGCCAAACTCTTTGTTTAACTTTTAATGCCTTTTAATTTATTCATATCTTCACTTTATATATATACTCTATTTCATTACTTCATTTTTACTTGATAATGACGTTCTGGAAACGTCGTGCCATGTTGTTTTAATATTTTATCGCAGATTTTTATTGTCAAATCTTGTGGTTGTCATAAATAATGCTCACAATGAACTATATAGTTTACTTGTGCGATGACCAGGTGCCACAACTCAAATTCACAGTTGTACTTCTTTTTAACTTTGTTGATTAAAAAGATTTCTTTTCCATCGGCCTCATGAGTCTCGTCATAGCTGTAGTAAAGGTTGCAAAGAACTATTTGGTCATTTGAAGAACTTGTAAATGTCATAGTGTGTATTTTTGTGTGTACACTGTTCATAGTCAATAAATATGATTTCCTTAAGATGAGATGCACGCAGTCGCTCAAGATGAAAGCTAAATCAAAGGGACAAATGTCAGACCGTTTCTGAAGGCATGTGAAAAATCTAAAACAACTGCAAAACATGTTGCTCTGTTCCTTAGAAGTCCTTAATTAATATAAATGTAATCATCATTTGTAGGAAATGGAAGTTGTGGTCTCAACGTGCACAACGCAGGTGCCCACCTGGTTGACTATGTTGAAGGCTGGGGGCCACTTTGGGCTTGGTCCACCTTTGGCTTCGAAGATATGAATGGGACACTCATGGATTTTTGCCACGGCACTGGGAATGTTTGTAGACAGGTAAAAAATGCCATTCATATTCTTTAGTTAAACAATAGCCAGTATGTGCCATATAAATACAACTTACATTTCAAATATTCACTTTGCTTATAAATCAAATAGTCAATTATGTTATGTGCTTGCCTTACTTAACAGTACTGTGATGGTATAAGCAATTTAAAATTCACTTTGGCATGGACTCACCTGCTTACCTCAAGGTTGTACATTTACTTTTTGCGTGCCTGAAAATACTTCTTTTTTCTCCTTTAATTATGACCTTGTCAAATTAAGCTTAATAGGTCCATCTTTTGACATTTTTTGTTTTAATAATAAAAATTTTTACCACAGAGTGACATACAATGAAAAATTACACAGTAAAGGAGAGACTTTTTTTTCTAAATTATTGACTGACACTATGTTGTTTATAATCTCAGCTGATTTGGATGTTGCATGCCCAGAGCCGTCTTATGAGTGATGTTGAGCTAATCACAGCTGGAGCAACCAAGGAGTTTATAACAAGAATGCTGATCACGAAAAGAGGGTATATCAACCATGATTGGGTTTTAATTGTATTGCTCTCTAGTTTTTAACAAGCAATTAGAAATAATGATATGATATTTTACTTGCAGAAGCATTTAATAATGGTCTCTATGCTGAATTAAAGTCTCTACATAAGCCATTGTAACTTAGCAGTTTGGTTCTTAACTTCCATTTCTGCAACAATGAAGGGACTTGAGTATTGTTTGTCTCCCCAGCTGGATGGGAAGCTAGTCCATCACAGGCTACTTCCAAACTTATGACAGGTTTCCATGACAATTTGAAAGTATAGAAATATGCTAATTGGTGAAAAGAGGCAATGTGAAATCATGTCTTGTCAAATAACTCATTTGAGAGGGGCTCAGAATGCTAAACAGTTAGGCCTCTGAAATATATTCCTGGTGACTGCTTCACAGCAAGGTAGATAATGGCTTAATCTACATCTGAACTCTTCATGGGTATTATGACATGATTAATTTATTAATTAACTTGTTTACAGGTTGAAGAACCTTAAAGATGCTAAGGATTGTCAGGTTGCTGGAGGAGCAAAAAAGCTGGCAGGGCTTCCAGTACATTTGGTGAATGAAGTCCTTTGCAAGTGTGGACCTGACAACTTCAAAGTCTTGAGAATTGTGAGGAATGGGCAGGTTTTTTTCAGTCGGGAATACACTCGGATGATCAAGAGAAATGCCTCTGTGGTCTTGCTGTCAAGTGGGATAGTGGGAGACATAAATTTCTTTATTTGGAACAAGGTGTCAGGAAGAATACTTGTGGTATATAAAGTAATAGAGCCCAGCCTGGACAACCCATTCTTCTTTGATGATGCTGGTTGTCACATTCTACGAATGAAGTCTCAAAGGTACTCCATTAACCTCAATACTTATTTATCAGAGTCACGCAAGTACAATAAATAAGTTTACTTCTGTTAACAATAAACAAATATTTCAGTTGAAGACCTAACTCTAAAAAAAGTCTCTAAAACTATACGAGCTTGCACATAATAATTATATAAACTGTGAAACAAATTTTTACCAACCAACATTCAGAAAGAGGATAAATTTAGTATATTCAAGTGTTTGTTGAAAACTCAATATTTTGGGCTTTCTTTTACTCCATCATGAATTATTTTAAATTGTAATTTCAACTTTTTATTCAAATAGGATTTTGAATATTATTGTTGAAATGTATTTTTATGTTTTATTTTCATTCTTATGTAATATGCTTTTGATCATTGCTTTATGAAATTAGTGCACTATTCACTGTATTAAAAAATCTTTTGTGTATTTATATTGTATTTATTATTCATGATCAAGGGTTGTCTAATGTCATGTATAATAATTTTATGATCTTCTAGCAATGAAACTGAACTTCAACTGGCAGAAGTTGCTGAAATTAAAGAAAAGGTGTTCTATTTGGAAGGGAACTCTGACCAACCATGCCTCGTACGCCTGCCAAATTTCAATGGAGTGTGTGGCTAAAGCAATTGGAGACATTGCAAGCATAAAAAACATTAGGATGGAGTACAATGTATTCTAAATAGTAAAATCCCAACACAACAAAAGGTGTATTTACACTTGAAAAATTGAAGTTTCACTTACGTGTTGAAGTTGTTAAAATAAACACAATTTAATTTTGTTATAGCTTATACTACATGTATACCCCACAACTTTTGGTGTCAAAATATTGCACTAACAGTTAATGCCTAAATGTGTTATCAACCTTGCCATACTCTTCTTCTTCTTTGAATCTTTAAAAAATGTACAAAAAATCAAGTGTTCACGGTCGAAGTGTCCTCACTATAACATCATAGTTCTTGAATTACATTGGTTATACTTTTAGTTCTTTTGGTATTGGTTTGTTCGTGGGATTGCTGGGCTATGTTTGGGGTAATATACTTAGTAAATTTACATTAAGACTTTAGAAGTGTACTAGGCCGTTCTATTAAGTTTCTCAGGCAATTTCTCTCTGTCAGTAACAAAATT
>NC_090885.1:51874929-51917429 GCF_036669925.1 Montipora capricornis
ACTAGAAGTATAACCAGGGACAAAATTGAACCATAAGATAGTCAAAGGTTCAGATACACACCCTGGGTCATATAAATTAAAGACAACAGGAAGATTTAATTTCAATCACCTGAAAACAATGAAAAGACACAGACAACTTTGACTGACAGAACAGCAACCTTTGACTGTCACAACAATATGCAGTGTAATGCATATACATGGTAGTCAGTAAAGCTGACGTTAGGGATATCCTCGACTTCTAAGAGTTGGCCAACCTGATAAAAAACCCAGCCCTGCTTTATTTCACAACCTCCATCAAATTCAAAAGTGACTGACAACAATATAAACCACATACTTGAGCAGTTCGGGAAATTATCCCACACTCCTCCTCTGAAGGAGAGCAACACAATAAAGCCTAAAAATTCCACTCTGACATTGCCTCTTACAGAAAAGACAGTAAAAAACTGATAATGACACCTACCTGCATCACATTTGTGCATGTGAAGAACTCAATGCAATATTGGATTAAACCAAAAGGCATTCTGTGTATTGGGATGAGTGGCCCTGCATTGTTTGGTCTGTCCATGGCGAGTCCTTGGCAGAACTTCAAGACCAAATTGGGCTTGCTGTTTTCTTCAAGCCTCTTCATAGCATCCATGGACAGCTGCACAAATGTTCGTGGATTGGAAGTAATACCAATCTTGCGAGCTGCCCAGGTGTATAGCTTGTCCAAGATACCTAACACATCTCCATACTCCAATTTCTGCAAGAACACCACCAGCACATCACTAACATCAGAAATAAAGGAAGTTCCACTTATCCCTCCACCCAAGGAGGCCAACCCTTCAATGACTAAGTCACCAATCTGATTGGGAGACAGACTTTTCATTTATTCCAGTAATGCTAGTGATACACGCAGCTGCTGCACCTTGTCGTTGTGGTGTGCCATCAATGTAGGACTCTACAGTGATACCCATGGCATCTTCCGCTTCCATTACTGTGGCATATTTATTTTTTAGTTCACCTAGAACTTTCTGTCGGATGCTGCTTCCTGCAACAAAAAAAAATATCATTTCATTATTTACTGTCTTAATGCATTTTCTGTGTGTTCTATTACTGTTCTTCAATTCTGCTTTTCTTGTCTATTTATTTTCTGAAATAAATAATGGAACATTGTAATTGAACTGAGTGGAGTGCAATTTGGTCCAAAATCATACATGCGATGTCAAAATCCAACGAGTGCAGTATGATTTCAGACCAAAATTGCACGACCCAAAGTTCAATTACCACTTTATTAGATATATTTTGAAATCGCACAATTCAGTACCCTATAGTGTGAATAGAAGAACTTAACAAGATTTTGGTCAGTGCAAATATTTATTGAGTCGATGGCTTTTTGGTCTTTCATTTTTCTGTAATCAACAACAACAACAACAACTTTATTGACACTTACACTTGACAGAATTAAAATGTGACTGATTTGTTTAAAAAAGCCTTAAAATCTGATTGGTTGTTTTGTTTTACTGTCCCATTCTCATTGACTGAGAAAAAGTTGAGATTAAAAGCAAAAGATAGTGTGATTTGTGAATACATTGCAGTGCTGAGAGTCAATCACATTACAAGGATAACCAGTGATTTCAAAATGGACTTAATAAAGCTCATAAAAATTTTATCTATTTTACTTGCTACAAAAAGAAAAAAGTCCAGTAAAAGAAAATTTCATCAATATGAATTACTTAAAGACTTACCAGATCTTCAAAATTCAGTCCCTGAAATATCTTGCACAAAATCTGCTGCTTTGTCCCAGTAATCGTGGCGATTACCGAATGTAGACCATTCGGTACCTTCTTTCTTGAACTCGCCAAATAAAGCGACAAACTGAATCAGAGCAATCTGCTCCTTTCTTTGCCACGGGAAAGATCTCTTTGAAACTGACGGCAGCTGTTTTGGGCTTCTTGGTGATTGCACCAGTCTCGCTTTTTTAAGGATGCAACGAGATGCCTGAAGTTGGAGCAAAGAAATATTTCAAGGAATTAAAAAATACAAGCATGAAACCTTTTCAGAGTAAAGGAGGCAAGCAAACGATCAATGATAATAAACACAAGATACATGAGCTTTTAAAAGTACACTGTTTGATACACATATTATTTTGCACACATTCAAGAAAACAATTACCTTCTGCGCGGGACTTAAGCTTTGTTGAAATCCAAGCGATCGACGGACTGGTGATTCTTCGTGGCTGCATTCGATTTCGCGAGACAGAGACAGAACAGGTTCCAATCCGAAATAATCAAATTATTCGAAGTACGTAAAGAGAAAGAGCGCATACAAATCCAAATGAGGGTAAGACAAGCGAGTGCTCGACCAAATTGGCATCATGTTCGCAGCATTTCGTTCACCGAATCTGACACCTCCATCTTGCATTTTGGCGGACAAACAGCAGAAAATTTGAAATTTTCACAATGGTCAAACCAGTCTAAATCACGAAGTCGAAAGAGGTCGGAGCGCTGATCAAGCATAACTAATCCCTTAGCTATAAATATTAATAGTTTATTACACGAAAACTCAACCATATCAATATACACTCACCCAATTGTCCGAGGTCATCGGAGCATATTTCTATTTGCTTGAACAAAGACAGTTACAAACGGATGTCCTGGCTAGAAGAACAAAACATAAATTGGACAATAAACTGGATAATAATGTTCAAGAAACATCAAAGAACCAATGGGCGTATTGAAAATTACCTGGATAAAAGAAGTCGCGTATATTTCCGTGAATGAAAATAGTCTTCGATACCGTAAAATGCTCGTTTCACCGAGACGAGAGATGAAAGATGACAAAATTGCCGCAAAGCATCTTGGGATAGGTGAAATGTCCTCCTTTGGCCTAACCAGAGGTTAGTTTAGCCTGTCTTTTGAACAACTGGGCCCTGGCCAATGGTTGCATTGAAATCTCCAGCTGCAATGATCTTATACGAAGGATGTTCCTTCCTCGTCTTCTCAATGGCTCTGTGTAGTGTGCGGTAAAAGGTTTCCTTCGAGGAGGTACTATGTTCTTCAGTAGGACAATAGCAGGAGTATATCACCAGCTTCACCCCATTTGGCTTAACTCTGACCATAGTCATCCTGCCTTCCATTATATGCTCAATATTCATGAGTCGGATATGTGGTGGCATGACAATGGCTACTCCTGCATGTGCTATACTCATGCCATTGTATACAACATGGCAACCATTCAGCACAGGGTCATCGAAACGTATCTAGCCCTCGCCATTCAGGGATCCCAATTGTGCACTTGTCCTAGTGACGGATGTGGAGCTTCAGTGTGAAAGGCTATTAGACTTCCTGGGACTCATAAATGCCTTGTAAGCCTAGCAGTAAACTGAGAGTTGCATATCACATGATTTGCACCCCAATTGCACAATCATTTTCATGCCATATACAGAACAAAATTAATTTGTTGAGAGTTTAATATTTCAGGAGATAAATAACGCAAAACAGGTGTTGAAAAATGTATTTGTCACGCCATGCTTGTCACAGTACATAGTAGCATTACTTTTCTCGTTTCATTCTGCTTCAAATTTTCCAGTTTCTTTAAAGGGGCTAGGTCACGCTGTGAGTCTGCACACTGAGTCCGTTTTATCCGTCATCATGCATGTCAATTTCCAATTGTTTGCTATTGTTAAACATATCACGTTGCGAGTAAAATGTCACCCGACGTCGATTTTGGTTGCTCGAAGGTATTCGCCTCGTAAGGAATAGTGCTCGCTATTCTGGGATTCGATTTATGCAATACTAGTACAAGGGAATGGAAGGTCAGGCGAGTTTGCAGTCTGGTGGCATTGCTGGAACTTCACGTGTAGAATCGGACGATAATTCGCCGCCTTCGCTTTCGGTAAGATAATGAATGTTATGGTTGAAACTTTATTTTGTACCCCGCTTCACATGCATGTGATTTCTTTAAAATTTCAGAGTCGTACTTCTTGTAAGTGTAAAAGTACGTGCTCCAGAAAGCAAACGGCAAATGGAAGAGGCTGTCCTTGTAAAGGCGAAAACCTGTTGTGTTCGCCGGCGTGTAAATGTGGCACCCGAAATAAACCTTGCCAAAACAGAGTAAGCTTATAAGTAACGTATTTGTCTTTTGTATTATCTTTTCTATTTGCGAATAAAGCTCTGAAATGTTTCCGTGTTACTGCCTTTTTTTTTCTTCGTGCTTGAATTTGCGCCTGAGAGATCTTTTGACCAGTTGTGTATACAATTTGCATAAATGTGCGCTTGTGAAGAAGATAAAGTAGACAATATTCCCTCCGGTATTCTCCTAGAAAATGTTGTTTCAAGTACCAGTTATAAGGTGTTGTACTGCTCTTCACAGGAAAGAAATTCTTGTGAGACTTCAGTTTCAAATCGTCCTGTACCCACAGCGTCGCGTGAACCTTCTCGACCAACCGAAGAAGAAGAGCGAAATAGAGAAAATGAAAGAGTGAAGGTGAAACAAAAATCATTCTTATATCCCCAGATATTACTTTTACGTTCTTAGTCTAGGAAAGTGTATGAAAAAATTGCTTGTGAAAATTTTCTAATCCTAATGCAGTCACATTGGGATTAGTAAATGAACCTGTATTGAGTAAATACAGATTTAGTCAAACCCTTCTCCGGCAGGAGTTCCTCAAAACCCTCTATGCTGAGACGGTGCTAAAGTTATGCACTCGGGCACTGCAGAGGGGAATAGGCAGTATGGATTACATCGATACACTTCTTCTAATGGAGGACGCAGTCGAAGACGGCGATAGGGAGGTCAACAATTCTGAAGAAAGTAATGGAAATCCACATTGCAGTGAAGGCCATCAGACCACACAACCAGAAGCTGGACAGCAACTGCCGCCTGCTTGGCGAACGTCAGAACCTCCTCCACAGTGGTGTAAATGTGGTAACTGCAGGGTCATGTCGCAGGAGATTGAGATCATTTGTTGTAAAAAAAGGAAATGTGTTACAGAACATGCAAGGTTTAAAAAAGTCTGCTTGGATGCTGATGTGCTGGAATTGTGCATCAAAAACCGTGCAGATATAAGAAATGATAGAGAAGACAATAGCACGAGAACGTTTCGCAAAGCGGCTTACAGGCAATTTATTTTAGATAAATACGGCCATCTGGGCAAAGGTAAAAGAAAGGTTGCTCCCTCGTGTGTTGTCTGGTGTGTTAGGCACCATTACCCAGCACGTACTGGTCTTTATATGGGATTTAGGTCACATTAAGGAAATCATGGCTGGCCACACATATTTCAGATGCAAAACTATTGACTCGATACTATTTTGAAATTGATCTTTCTGCCAAAAAACTAATTTCGCAAACAAAAGTCTGCCCTGCTTCACTTTTACCAATTATAAAGTTTGAACACAATATAAAAGTTGTGCATGCATGTTCTTGGCTGCATATTGAAGTGACTATCACCTCAACACACTTTTCCAATATATTTATTCTCCGAAATAATCCCAAATACATGGTGTTGTTCTTAGAACATTTAGATTGAAATTTCACTCTTTCATTGCCTTTGAAAAATGGGAAAAGTGGTCATACCGTGATTAATAACCGAGCAATGAAAGGGAATGGGTTCGATACCGGGTTGACGTCACAAATTAATTTGCATGGCTGTTTTCAAAGAACTTCCTCAATGCAAATTAATTTGTGACGTCAACCCGGTATCGAACCCATTCTCCTTCATTGCGCGGTTATGGATCAAAGTATGATCACTTTTCCCGTTTTTGAAAGCCAATAAAAAAGTGACATTTCAATCTAAAGGTTCTATAAACAGCACCATGTATTTGGGACAATTTCAGAGAATAAATATAATGGAAAAGTGTGTTGAGGTGACAGGCACTTTAAGGCATACGTGCTGACCACAGAGATCATGTTTATCTTTTACACAAATTAATGTGGAGATTGCCCCTGAACCATTCCATTGCCAATGTGCTGCATGAGCCAATCCCCCTTCCCTTTGTTGTTACTGATCCCCTTATGTGCACTTAATTGAATTACACGTTGAAAAAAGTAACAGAAGTTAGTTGTTAATTATACACATTATTCCAAAATTTTGGCAATTTTAGTATTCTTTTGTTTGCTTGCAAATTAGCCCCTGCTACCTTATTTTGAAACTAAAAATTGGAAACAACATTTGACCTTGAACGAGGCATTAGGGCTAATTTTCAAGAAAGCAAAATAATACTAAAATGACTGCCATTTTTTAATAAGGTGTATAAAATTCCAACTTTTTGCAGTTGCGTTGTATGAATATTGTTATCTTTGAATACTATGTACAATAATGTGAAAGAAGACAAATGTAATGTAAAGAAATCTAGTCAATGCTCTTTTATTTGCTAAAACGGATTTTTGTTTCTCGCGCCGCAAACAACTCTGTGGAAGACACAGGGGGTGCCTGTGCAATGGTAGGTGCGATCCTAGCAGGGTCATCCTCTGACAAGCTCACATGATGCGTAACTGTGTTAGTATCAACAAGCCTTCTATGGAGAATTCTGGCCATTAGCATTGGAATATATCCGAAACTCTTTTCCTCTTTCACAATCTTAGCATTCCATGCTTTGGTTCGTTGGTTGTACTTTCTTGTTACAAGTTGCTTATCCTCGCTTTTACTTCTGGCTTGCCCTCGTTTGACATGGAAGTTCCAGTCGATAGCAGCAAGTTGTTTGCGTGCCTTATATGCTCTGAAGCTAAAAGAATGAACATTCAAGTAAATGGTTACAATCCTGTATGAATATGTTCTTTAAGTGTCATGTATGCCCTTAAAGGGGCTAGGTCACGCTATTTTAGGTAATTCTGTTTAATTTTGTTAATTATGAGCTCTAAACGTCAAATTGGCAGAGCAAGAGTCTTTCTTTTGGAAAATCATGGCCACATAACAGCTGAAAACGATTTTCCAGCTTTGTAAATGATATTTTGATATAGACTGATATAAATTTGAAAAAAGGTGGGCTGACGTTTTTCAAATTTACCCAAATTGAATCCATTTTAATCCTCTCCAGTTTTGTCCATCCATGTCCCTTCTTGGCTTCCCTGTGTTTTGTTAGAGTTCTCCTATAGTTTTGAACAGTTATTTTGATATTTTAGTTAATTCTATGACCATTCGATCAGTGCTGAAATTGCCTAAAATTGCGTGACCTAGCCCCTTTAAGCATTGTCTTTGATATTCTAAAGTATCCATAATTCATTCATTGTGTAACTTTGAATTTCCTTGTCCTAAATGAGGAAAGTTGGGGGTTGGCCAAGGTTTAAAAAGGAATTTTACTTACGAGTAGGCACATCTCTTTGGTGTGTAGACCAACGAAAGGCTATTAGCGCATTCCAACCCACCAGTATGTCTGCAACGATATAAAACACATTGATAAAAAATAATGTCAACACCAAAACACCTCCATGCATTGCCATCTATATGTACTAAACTTCAGTATGCTGTAATGATATCTTGTACAGTAAAGGTGGACCAAAAAAAAAAATGAAGACCATGTGATCACAACTGCGTATGTACTAGTACAGAAAAGTACTTTGATATATACCTGGCCCTAGTTGTTTGAAGGTTGGGCATCTCTATCCACTGGTTAAAGCACTATCCAGTGGATAGTGCAGTATCCAATGAATGGTGTTTTATGCAGCGGATAGCCTTTACAATCATCTTTCAATAACAGGGGCCTGTTGGTCAGTGGCCATCTTATAACCCTTCTGCCACCCCTCCCCCCAACAAAGAAATAGAAGGCATACCTGAACCGTACGTAATACTTAAAGCTTTGAAGAAGGCCTGGATCGAGTATAATTTCTTGTAAGGCTTCGAAGTCCTTTTCTCTCCTATCAAACCATGGAAGGGTGTGTGTATCGTTTAGTTCCTCATGATCGCACTTGCCTCCAGTCCACTCATGAACATTGCAAACATGGTGAAGGATGCCAACCCATTTGGTCTAAAAAAATGTAAAACAAACATTTTATGAAACTGATGCATTATGTTGCTACATTCAAACCCTATATTTTAAGGAATACTTATACACATTGCTAAAGTTGTTCCTGGTACTGCACAAGAAGGTTGATATTTACCTTGAGAACATCCAATGCTTCTCCGTCTGTGGAACATCTTCTCTGGAAACACTGCAGATATACCAAAAGTGGTTGATGATGTGGTCAGTCCACTTGGCAATCTTCTGGTTTGCCCTCAAATTGCTTACCTATGCATTTACAAAAAAAAAAAAAAACATGTTTGACAAATCAATAATAATTGTGCTGTTACAGAACTATTGTGTATCCAGATGGCTCAACAGGTGTTGAAGAAGGCAGTCGGTTTGAGGAGAGAAACTGACTGTATAAATAAGTTAGTGTATTTAACAAAGCTGACTTTCTCAGTGTTGACGATAGCTGAAAGCCCTGTTAAGTCTTTTTTTTAAGGAAAAAGCAATTTTAAGTTTACTGTGATACTACCTTTAGAATGCACTTTCTGATACTTTTGGCTTTGTGCCATATGTCAAGGGAGTGAAAAACATCTTCAAAGCTGTCAGCTGAAAGGACAATGAATTTAATGAGTAAATGAAGGAAGGAAAGAAGGGGGGAAGGGCAAAATTCTTAAAAGTAACGTTTACGTTAGATATAATGTAAATTATATTCTGTTCAGTTATCATTTCATCTTCTTTTTACTTGAGAGATTTGTTGATTTATGCTTCTTATGTTTGTAGGACTCACCAAGAAATTTTTTGATTGTGGTAGATGCATCTGTGCTAATTTCTACTACATTTAGGACTTGTTTCAACCTGGTCAGGGCTTGCTCAAGGGCTTTCTTTTCCATAGCATTGCTCTTCATGTCCACGTGCCTTTTGTCCACCACTTCTACTTCCAATATATATTCTGTAACCAATTCCATAAGGAAGTAGCACAGATTCTTAGCAGAAAAACCT
The DNA here is from genome assembly GCF_036669925.1 of Montipora capricornis. NCBI lineage: Eukaryota > Metazoa > Cnidaria > Anthozoa > Scleractinia > Acroporidae > Montipora > Montipora capricornis. Next base: position 51,883,854 of record NC_090885.1, read on the forward strand.
GGTGAATCGCACTGTCCGTCCCCACAGAGTACTACCTTCTCACCTCTAAACTGTTGAATTAGCTCCCCTCTCATCCACTCCCACCAATTATCAACTGCTGGGATGCAGTAGCGCCTTTGCATCCGGTGAAAAGTTGTATTTGAGATGAATGATAGGCCCAGGAAATCAGCAAATCTTGCAACCTTTGCATGATTGTTCCCTGAAAGTAGCACAGCAGCTGCAGTTTGCAGATTGTTGGCCCACAAACCATTTATTTCTCTTGATGAGGAAAACCTCCCTTTATGGCCAGATGAACACTGCCAACGTACTATTACACATGTTCCAATAATGGAGTAGTCCATCGTTCTTGTTAACAAACAACCTGGACTTGGACACTTTCCCATAAACTGTTCTAGCAAAAGGTCAAGAGAGCAAATAACTTTTTTTGACCGGATAGTTTCAAGTTCTTCTTTGTAAATATTCTGTTCATATAATCTTGAAAATCGAACATAGGGACCAAACTCAACACTTGCAGTCTCCACTGCAGGAGAGTTTTCTACTGCTGGACCAGAGGCAGCCAATTTTTGAGGTGAGCTTCTGTCTGAAGCACATTTATCATCTACAGTATCTTCAACATCACTGACATGGTCCACAATGGCACTTTCAATACTGTAACACAAGAAGACAGATTGTCAACAGTGGTGAACAACAATGCACCTATGTTCCATTGGTGTGACTTCGATAAATTAATAGTATATGTATGTAGCTGCAGAAGTTTTTTCCTATTCATGTCGCAACAGGTAACTAGAAAAATGCTCAAAAAACAAGGGTGAAATCAATTTTCCTTCCCACCTTATGCTAGGAGGCAAAAATTAAGAGCCTCAATTGCTGTACTTGTGCAAGTGGTGTAGTATTAATTATTAGACTGAGTACATATGGTACCTTGAATCACTATCACTTTCTCCTGAATCGTCGCTACTTTCCTTATTCATTTCCATGAGTGCACTTTCCACAGTGATCCTATAGACTTGAAGCATACATTTGTATGTAATTATTTAACTAGGACTTTCACTCATGTTCAAGTCAAAGAAACCTTTTCCTACTAAAACAGATGAAGATTATTCATGAACAATACTAAGATACAGGATATCTTATGGAGGACAGGAATTAATTCAAGTTGACATAAAATTAAACAGACCAACAGTTAAAAGGAGACACAAGATCCCATGGAAGACAGAGAAAATCAACTCCAAGTTAAAACAGGCAGCATCTCGACAATATTCTTAGACATCTGTTCTGCAAAGGCCACCATTGTCTATATTTGTACAACATAGTTGTAAATGTCTGTGTGTTTCATTATAGTTCCATGACTTCATTTAACACAAAAATAGTTCCCACATAAAGGAAAACATTTTCATACATTTCAGTAGACATAATGTTCACCTGGGTGTAAGTATAGAACATTTGAAGTAAATAAAATAATAGCCAACCATTTACATGTATATGGAAGTATTGTAAAGATAGAGAACAATTAGGTAAACTCACTAAGAAAATAATGGTCTGAATTTTGTACCTTGAAGTTGTACAGGAATAATCCTCATCTTCACTTGAATCACTCCCTAGTGCAAAACTCTCCTCATCACTCTCAGCATCACGACTTATTATCACAGAGTCATTTACTATGTGATATGACGACTCTCCAGCATGAGTGACATTTGATGAAACAGTGACATTTTCTATCTCAACATCTGAAGATTCCAGTGACATAGGAGAGGCTCTATCATTCCAAGAAAAAAAGAATAAGATATTGAACGATTTTAGTATAATATCATCCAACGAGACTGAAAGAAATTAATGGATGGGTTATTATGTCGAATAATCTCCTATATATTCCAAATTATTCTCTTCCTTCAGCAAATAAAATTTTAATAATAGCAGATTACATAGAGTAAGGCAGTTGAAGCATGTTTCTTCTTTGAGTTCACTTTAGTTATCTCTTTGGAGGAATAAAGGTGCAGTCAAGCAGAAATGCATGTCAGGGGTTGAGAAGTCAAATTTCCAAGGACTTAAAGATAGCTCAGAAGATAACCATGTACACATCAACATTCAAGCCATAACAAATATTTACCTTGATTTCCGAAAAGCTAAATTTCCACTTGGAGAATCAAAACAAGGAGCATTATGTCGATGTTGAATTGGTGTTGAAGTAATGGACACTGAAACAACACGAAAACATTAAATGTTAATAATATGTTTGGCCTAAGGATATCTATGGGCTGTACGTAAACTAAAGTCTGAGAAAAATGAATATCATTAAGAGCAAACGAAGTACTTTATAACGAACAATTTACAACTCTAACCGGTTCGAGCCTTTTTGGCGTTGTCTTCATCTTGTCTATCTCCACTTCTTTTTGACCCTCCTGAAAAGACGTCTTTCAGCCTTCAAAATAAAGAAAAGACATATGTATAAAGCTTAAGTTAATATTAGAACTGTTAAGTACCGTACAACTTTTTCAGGAGAAAATACAATAGATGAAACATCCTCACCTTTCTCTTCGCCGAAGCTCCAACGACAGCAAATGAGTAGCGAATGACGAATCTGTGTTGAAGCTGCTGTTGCTTTTCAACGTGTTCCACGTTGAATGAATGTCTTTGGACAATCTTATTCGCTTGAATTGAGAATCCCACGTTTTCCTCCGAAGGAGAAGCTTGTCTGGGGAGAGAATTAGACAGCCTGAGTTGGCCCTTCGTCCTCCCCGACTGCCACCACTAGTGTATGACATCGCAATTAAAACCGAAAATACCACCGATGGGTGAAAATAGCTACGTCAAAATAAAGTTTAATAAATTTACTTGAAATTACAAAAAAGATCAGATAAGTTCGACGTCGCGATTGCTTAGGATTAAACAGATTGAGTTCGAGTCGACGGTAATGGCGGACAGTTTGAAAAAAGGTGTCCCGCTGTTTTTCAAAGATGTTGCTTCCCAGTGTGCATGCGCAAATCATGACCTAGCCCCTTTAAACTTGACAAGTGTTATTACAGAAAACCTATGCTTCATTCATTAATATAGAGAATTGATAATCATCTGGAATTCACATTACAAAAGCCGCTGTGTTGCGTATCCTTAGGAATCACGACATTTCGCATTCATTCTTTTCGTTTTTTTGACTGTTGTTATTTACTGATATATGATTGAGCAGTTGCCTTTGCTTTTAGAAAGGCAAATAAAGGATTTTTCATTCATCAGTATCCCCCCACACACGTAATTCTCCATTAAAAAAAATTGCTAATTGTTGTTTAGTTCCCGAAAAGACGTAAATGAAATTAGTTGCAATATAAAATAACTTTGCCTGGTTCTTTGAGCAGCTTGTAACAGTCCTTTTAACTGGTATACAGCAAAGTTCTATGTTAAAAATCACACAATTCTGAAAGTTAAATTCGAGAAAAACAAATAATTATTGATAAAAAGCGGCAGGTCTAATTTGGAGGTTGCAGATCGCGGGTTGCAGGTCATTGTCTCACCAATACAGAAAGTACCCCTAAACATTCTTAAAAGCTAACCTTAGACCTTCAACCTCCATATTCTACTTTCAATTTCAAGGCAATTTTATGATAGAGCAGAAACATATTAGTAACAAGGTAACTAAAGGTATTTCTCTTAAGAGACATTTTTCTTGTGTTTCTTTTGAAGGCAGGCGGTGGAATAACGCCATTTAAATTCAACATCCAAATTCTTACACCATGGAGCCTTTTTGCAAAACATTAGATAATCGAATTTTTTCAGGTGCATATACGACCAAGTTCGAGGATCATTTCTTCAGTTCATCTTCAAAACATATAATTTCTTTCATTCACTAGATAATTGATTTAATCAACTGGGTGAAATTATTTGTGGGGCTTACCTTGATCACCATCATTTCGTTGGATGTGTTTTTTTTCGTTTGACTTCAGAAGTAATCATAAAGTGACCGCTTTTTTCCATTGTGACCTTCCATCTTTGAAAAACTTTTGAAATACCTTTTAACTTCTTTGACACAAGCTGCATGCCACGTTTGTGCAATGCTGAGGTCTCGCACTTATTACGAAAGTTATCTGTCAACACCAATTTCTGTAATTTCTGTATGTCCTTACTACAAGGATCTTATTCTTTTTTTAAAATATAAAAGGAAAACGAAATACTAAAGTTTAATTCCACATGTAAAAAGTTAATTAAGAATCTAGATGATTGGTAACATAACGCAATTGTTTCTTGTTTTTTCCAAAAAAAATTGCGCACAATAGCCGGCACAAGATGGTCTGAGAGCCGGCGGAAATCCGCTGGCTACCGGCTTCTAATGGACAACCCTGGCGCCAGCAGTAAACGAAAAAAAATTCATTGTTCTCGTGATTGGCCAAAACTGGTAGTGGTAGCCACTGCTGTGAACGTTGTGGAAGCACCTGTTTTATCCTTGTGCAAAGCCAGTCTTCTCTTCTGTTGATGGAATCTGCGCTGGAACTTGTTGCCGTCAAACTCTTCAGAGGGGTCAGTGAGCTGGAGGCACATTTTCTTTTGCTGCCATATCCAATATATCTCTCACATGTAGCCTCTCGTCTTCTGACATGTGTTTTATTGTGTACCAGATCCTACTCCCTTTCTGCTGGTTCTCTCGTTCACTCTTGTTCCCTTCTTTAAATTCTCCTTGCATTTTAACTCCAAATCTTTCTTTGTGTCTTCATCATCTAAGTCTGGCCCCCGCCCAATTACTTGGCTGCCCGCCATCTGTACCTCTGATCTAATTTTATTAATTTCGTCCCTTGTTAGCTCCTGTTCCCTTTCTCTCTGTGCCGCTTCCAATGCTCGGTCTCTCTTGCCAAAATTAACATGACAAAGTTGTTATCTGCAATTGTTTGTCAGTGCAAACTGGCCATCCACTTGGATATGCAGCCTTTATCCACTAGATAACAATATCTGCAGGGGTTTCATGAGAAGCTGGGTACAGTTGGTATGCCACCGTGGATGTTGTCACAAATTTGTTTCTCGTGGCTGGCAACTGTGGCTTGATTGTTACTGAAAGCCTTATAAAAGACGAGTGAGCTTCGCTTAGTTGGCCTAGACCAGGCTCCAGTATTTCAAAAAATATATATATTGAAACCCCTGTATCGGCCCTTGAAAAACTCTGCTCTGGTAATAAAATTAATTAACTAATTAAACTATGTGGTCTGTAATATCACTTGCTCATAATAATCCAGGCTCTCAGAATATTTATATTAACATTGCAGAAAATAAGACAAATGTTACCATGGTTAATTTGTTCCTTCTGTTGATAAATCTTTGCCGCCGCCTCTTCTCCTGGTCTCCTGGTCTGTTTTGGTTACTTGTTAATGTTTTTGACTATGGTAATATTGCTTTATCCTTTTGAGGATTACTCCTCTTGAAGGTGGTACCACACCATTTCCATCATTATCACATGCCATCGTTTCATGAATGTACTGGGCCATTTCATTGCGAAGAAAAGCATCAGTTTTAGACCAAGTGGGAAGTGGAGTGGAGTGGGAAGAAACAAATTACTGTACAAACGTCAGGAAAGTCATAAGTAAATAAAACTATTTATAAGGGAGTACCATCACTTCATCTCTAGATAAGAAAATTTTCTTCGAATTTCAAGAAAATACTGTAGTGTTGTTACCATGAAGCAATACAAGAAGAGTTCTTTTTATTGCCTTTGACTAGAAATGTTTAGAGAATGAAATAAGGTTGAAATGTGAAGAAATTACCATTATGACTACCCTGGATGCAGAAACATGAAGTACTTTTATTAGAGAGCTCTTGGTATCACATCTAGGGTATCATTTTTTGCCTCAATTCCACTGATTGAAATTAAAAGTCATTCTTAACAAATTAACCTCAACGTTAACGTTCCTATGTAACAGGAAAAGTTTAATAGCTAATCAGTTGAAATGTCTTTCAAAGGTCCAAAAAGAACTTTTCTAAATCCACAATTAATTAAGGAAAAATTCACTCTTTTACTTTGTAAACACCCAACGCAATTAAAGCACAAGGCAACACAATCCATATTCAGGCAGGATGGTTTTACACCTTCAATGCTAACTTCAAGTAAAAGTGGTTTTTACCTTTATTGGGATCAATGTGGTCTTTAAATTCATATTGAAACACGTCCTTCATTACATACTATCAAATGTAATAAACAAAAGCAACCTGTTAGATTTTTACAGCTCTTATAATTATTTACAAATTGCCAAACGCTTCATTTGCTGTGTGACCAGACACAAAGTTGCACATATTTAAATGTAACAGCATGAAAGTTACAAACAAATGCTAAAAAAATCACAAGATACTCCCAGTGTATCTCTTCGTGAACATTAAAATTGAGCTCAATCTGATCAATATTTTGTACATTGGGCATGTTCATATTACTTTAAAATTTCACACCTCCAGTAAAATTTACAAGGTCCACACTTATTGTGCTACTATGATCAAGCTGTCACATACCTTTTTGTTGGCCTGAGAAATACCTTTTGAAGTTTTTTTATGTTTAAAGAATGGTAGGGTAAGTGGAATGGCCGCCAGACATAACGACTAGTCCGTCAAACACGACGGTTCACCTTAAAAAGGGGTATACCAACATGCCAACTTTGCCAAGGAACTGAACCGCTCCCCTATCAAGAATGAACAACAGACAAACGGACAAACAGAAAATTGCATCCAGGAGATGCTTTGTCTGACTTAGACTCCGAAATGACTATGTGACGAAAACAACAAGAGAGACTCAAAAACAACTGGACTAAACAAAACAAGCACGACCCAGCACAAGGGTGAAAAGCGACCAATGAAAGGCTGCTCGTCAGCAGACTCATCCAACGCCAAGACGTTTGTTCACCCCAGAAAAACGGCCAGGACATGCAAGCACAACACAAAACGAGATACTAAATATGGAAAACCAAGATATCGTTTCTGAAGTAGAAGTTGAGCAAGTTTTATTGTTATGCGATGAAAGGAAGTGCTTTTTTGTCAAACTCTTTAAGTCCATTAATTTTCGCCCGCCATTAAATCGCCATGTTCCTGCGGCCTGGTTACCAACGCGTACTAAATGTTTGCGGGCAAAATACAAGTGATGTCATTTTCTTGACGCATCCTGGCGACTAGCATTTTTCTCAGCTGACGTTACACAATTTCTACACTGTTCTGACTTTGATGCGTTGTTCTTGCAAGTTTATGTATTAAATTCAAACATTTAATGTATGGAGGGAAGTCGATGTGTTGTCCAGGATCACAAGAACCACTGTAATCGAGCGGTTGGAATTGGTTTTCATAGTCCGTTGGTCTAAAGGAGAGATGTTTGGCCAGGGCCCGTTAAGCTGTAAATAAAGTTGTTTACCACTAACTAACAAAGCACTTGAAAATGTATATTATAATTCGAAATATGCCCAGTGTAGTTTACAGTAGAGTGTACCGATCAATGGATAAAAATTGTTCCAAGTTTATATCAATTTCCCTGTTTTCTTTCAGGTATAAATGCTAAGTACACCACGCTGCTATCGTAAAACAACATTTCGGACAGTTGACAACCTCAAAAGTAATAAAGTTAATTGATAATTATCGGGTTTTGTGACAAACCAAATAAGGCCAAATTGTGTTCAAAGTTCCCTAGACCAGCACATCAAAGACTTCGACTCAAAGAAAACGTTCAACTACTGTAACACAACAAAAACAACTGAAAAATTGATGGGGTTATTCACACACAATCAGTTGACCATCTGGACATCATTTGTTGTAATCGAGATACTGATCTTCAGTGGTAATGCTCGAGATGTCAAAGGCAAAAGTCCTTCATTTATCAATTTATTTTAGGCCAAAAATCCCTTGTCATTTGATGTTAACAGCTAAGTAAGAAGAATTTGAAGACATGTTTTTGTGACAGCTATCCACAAGGTCCGTGAAGTGCACGAAGTATTTTCCTACTGACACCATGTAAGATACGCAGAGATTTGAGGTTTGTTATCATGTTCAAGAAATAGCCAAACTCTTGGGCCAAAACCAAGAAAGAAGAATAAATAGCCGCCAAACACAACCATACAATCCAAATTCAAAAATTCCTTTCGAGTATCAAATGCATAAAATCAAACTTGCAAAATAAATCCATGGCAGTCGGAAGCCAAACAAATTTAATCATTAGGAAAAAAATATACTTATCCATTAGTGGTTCACGTTCTATCATTCTTCCATCCATTAGTCGTTCACATTTCATCATTTCTCCGATGGAAATTGGATTTCCCTGGGAGGTGAGGACTGGACGAATGAAGGGAGGTTGACAGAGGGCAATGCTGTACTGAACACACTTAAAACTAGATTTTACTGCCCTTCCCTTGGGGGTCTTATTTCCTGCGCAACAACTGCAGGCTTTGAGGCATTTGGTTGTTTCTTTGTACTACTACATCTGGACTAAAGGACTACAATTAGGTGAAAGGAATAAAACGTTTCTTTTGTCGTGCCATTTTGTGAAAACTACTTTGCCTTTCTGCTGAACTACTTTCTCGCCCACAGCACACAATTTATCCCTCTGTGCAGTTGACCCTTACAGTGGCACAAGTGCATGTGTCATTACTCTCAAGGTGTTCTAACAACTTAACTGAGCTAAAAAAAATATCAAAGTATACATGATGATTCTTAATCAGGAAAGGCCTAACCATTTTAATGACTACATTGTAACCTAAACTGTAAATTCCAGGCCTCTGGTTTGGTTCCTTATCTAAGTAAACATCGTAATTTAAAATGTAACCCTCACTAGAATCAGTGGCCATCCAGACTTTAATACCGTACTTGGTTGGTTTGGCTGGCATGTACTGTCTAAAAGAAAGCCTACCCCTAAAGCTAACCATACCGTCATCTACAGAAATATTCTTAGTGGGCTGAAAAATTATTTTCACAGTTCCTAACATAATCTAGAACTGACCTAACCATTTTGCAAAAATACAAATAACAACTAATTTCTTTGAACCTACTCTTTGGCATTGTCTTCTTAATACCGTGGTTAGCAAAAAAATCATTGGTTGGCTAATGTAAAGCTAAATTTGGAAGCTTAAAGGGAAAGTACGGTCTAGAAAGTTTCTCTGAATCGAAAGTTCTTTACCTGTGTTGTCATACTTGACCACTCATTTGAACTAAATGTGTTTGAATAGCCAACAATAATGCTTTAAAAATAGTCAACTTTAAATTGAAATCCGCCATCTTTGTTTTTGTGTATGCAAACGAGGCTATGACGTAGCAATAGTCAAAGATTTCTCCAGATGACTACTACAATAATAAATTGTTCTAGGAAAATAACTTGCTGCTTCCATTTTGTAGCACATATTAACTTTCCTTAGTCATTACTCACAGAAATTGTCACCTGACACAAGTGTGACTGATAATCTTCTGATTGACAGCATATGCTACCCGGAAATCATTGCTTTCAGTAGCACCACAGTGAAGTATTTTTGGTGCTTTACCGTCAATTGTGTTTTTTAAGGATTCATTAGCCTAGCTAGATCCAAGGGTTGCAAGTTTATCTGCATTTTTAACAAAGTAACATGACTTTCTCTGATTCCTCTTGTAGCTTCTTCCCATGTAGATCTTTCCCATGTGGCAGTGAACTGTGATGGAAGCTTAAGGGATCTTTGCAACTGACCAACAACTAACTGGACGGCACGAGACTGGAGGTGGAGTTGTCTTGGAATAAATATAATAGTACTGTATTGCAAATACAATTAGGAATTTAGAAAAGAGTACGAATATAACAATGTTATTATTGGCCAGTTGAAGCACACACCACCAGAAATCAAACCAATCAAAAACATTAATAGTCACTGAAATGCAACTATGGTGAACTTACATGTTTGGATAAAATTTATCTGGAAATACTTGGTCGCACTTGAATTACACTGTATCAAAATCTACTCACAAACTAACTTTTTAACAGAGTCAGCTTTTCCTTGCTCGTTTCCTCTTTCCCACTGCTTTTCCACGGTTTGCTGGCTCAACTATTCCATTGGCCATCTCTTTTGTGGTGAAAAGGTGTGAAAACCTGCAACGCAAAGTTTTTCACATCCCCAACAGATGGCAATGAAACAAGGTTTGTCACATTATGCATCTGTAAATGTAAAGCCCAATTTGGGAGTTACAATACACGTATGTATGTAAATAAAAGGCAAGAAACGTTGCCACTGTTATGCTCAGGCCTATAACATGTATGTTGTTTGCAGGAAGAATTTCATGAGCAGGAGAATGGCAAAGTTTGAAAAGATCTTGAAGAAACATGCCCCCAGTAAAGCACCAGTGATACTGCTGATGGACAACATCAACATGTACCAGGGAACAGCACGTCATCATAGACTGTTTAAGACCATCTCTCCAAAGATGTGGAACTTTACAGTCCATGGTGCGATCATCCCAAACTGCAGTGGGCTGGAAGGGGAGGCTGGAGGGGTTGGCGCAGTGGTAAGATCTCTGCCTTCCAACCCTAGGGTCCCGGGTTCCATTCCCGGTTCTGCCGAGAGTGGAATATTTGGCGACCTTCTTTCCCGCTGAAGTTCACTCAGCTTTCCATCCTTCCGAGGTCGGTAAAATGAGTACCAGCATGCATGGACTGCTTAGAAGCGGCTGCAATTTGCACCTGTATATGCTTCCAGTCCGCTGGGGGTAAACTGATCATTGTAAAGCGCCTTTGAGACGTTTGTGATAAAGGCGCTATATAAATGCACGACTTTACCTTTACTTTAACTTGCCAACTTGAACAGAAAGATGTTTCTACCCTAAAAGCTGGTGATCTCTTTATTGGTATGTTTAAAGAAAGGAATGTACTTTTGTGGTAGCATTACATTTTGGTACATTCACTTATATACACCTGGTACATGCATTGAAATTTTCTTGAAACTCTAATAATACTGTATGCCATGTTTTCACCTGATTATTGCCAAGTCCTTCCAACCGAAAATGTATCAGCCACCAGCCCAGGGTAACCTGTGTTTTTCTTAGTGTTATGGACATGTAGTTACTTGTTTAAATATTGTGCAGTCCATATGTTACTTACATTTGTAAATCAATTTATCCTTGCTGCTTTGCCTACTATAATTACAACATAAAAACAGAAAAAGTAAATTTTTTCACATACATGTAAGTAACATGATTTTACTTTCATTTAGATTCCAACCCTGAGCAGTTAAAAGTATTTGAAGGGGCTAGAGATCAGTATCTGGTAAAGCTGCTTGATGTTGGTCTGAATCATGTCCATCCATCGGAAAAAAGAAATGGTGCAATGAGTGAACAATAGTTCCACACCTGGTTAAAGACATGTAACTTACAGGAGAGCAACTCTCAGTACAAGTTGAAAAAATCAGCCCTCAAAACGACGCACCAAGGAGCAACTAACACAATTGTTCTACCTCTTTGACTTGTGTGAGTGTGCACTTTAACAATTGGACATGATGACATCACTGAGTTTTGTTTCTTCATAGTTCCTCGATGTTGTCCACTTTGGTCAATATTTCATTTAATTTGCTCTCTATTCTGTGCTTCCAGTGATCCTGTGTATTGATAGAGTCCTGCGATAATCAGCATGTTCTGTGTGGGATGGGATGCACATTTTTAAGGGTGTGCACAAGGAATGTGCACATTATGACAATGCTTTAAATGGGTAAAAATGTAGTTTTCCAAAGCTCAGGCTGAATGTAACAAAAAAAAATCATGCAAATTTGCCCTCATCAAGTAGGGGTGACGAATGGTAAAATCCGATTCTCGCCAAGACAAGGCCAAGGCCAGAACATGCAAGACTTTACACCAAAAGAAATGCGCAACATAAACAAGACTTCGAGACTCTTAGCAAAGGCTTTCGAGATTTTGAGATCGGATGAAACATTGTGAGTGCGAAGATTTTGGAGGTACCATTCGCCATCCTTCAAGTGGTTACCTGAACTGCAACATTCAATAAAGAATCTAAAGATATCTTTTATTTCAGTTTATGGGAAATGCTTTTTACTGTACTTAAAGTTTGAGTGGGGGAGGGGAGGAGAAATGAAAGATTTTGAGCTTAATGGCAGGTGCACTTATGATGATAGGACAGAAGCATTTACATACTGCATTGCCTTGCTGACCTAAAATACTGGAAAGCTTCAGAATTCCGTTCATTTGTTCTCTTTACTGGAGTACCTTGCCCAGACATGCTGTTCTTGCCTGTGAATTCTCTTTTGATCATATTTATCACTTTGCACTTTTTTCAACTGCCTTGCGTTACTTGCATTCTGTACCAATATCTAAGGCACGAGTAAATACTTCTCAAGTTTTGCTGGATAACTTTGTAAGACTCCTACCAAGCCTTTACAGCAGCCAAGACTGTACCTACAATTCTCATGCCTTACTCCATTTTCCCTCTCAAGTTCTGGACAATGGTCCCTTGTCATTTTTTTCTGCCTTTCTTGAGGCATTCATAGCGAATTTAAAGAATTTGTACTCTGGAACACAAGGCATCCAAAAACAAATGGTGGAGAAACTGGGAATTAGTCAGTGTTACAAGCATCATGTCAGGGAAAAGTGCAAGGATACTCCAAATGCAGCCAAGTTTGCCCAAGGTTTGTTACATAAAAACCAGAATGACAGATGGAGGTGTGAGACTTTATGAGCCTATGCATTATAAGAGACTGGTAAATTGGCCCTGGACCAGATGAAAGTCACTTGGTTTCGTACAGGAGGACTAAGGATCTTATCACCTTTCAGAGCACTATGTATCCTAGGAAGGGAAGCTCCTGCAGCTACCTCATTTAATTTCGTCTTCATAGTAGGATAGCATATGGCAAGGTTGTGTGCTATATTTTTCACCAGAACATTGCCTATGCATTGCTTCTCAAATACAATGTAACAGGTGTGGATGTATGCCAAGGACTCTCCCCACCACAAGATGCTGTCCTAAAAGAAATTGTGCAAAAGAGATTAATAGAGCGACATTTTGCAAAGGTTCAAGACACAGAGAGACCTTTGATTATCAGTTGTAATGTGATAGTAAATAGATGTTTATATGTTCAAGGAAAGGATGGAAAGAAATTTATAACTAGACTGGACACGCCATATGAACATGATTAGATTAAAAGAGGGGCTATGTCATGAAAGTTTGGGTTATACTTTCTTCAGTAAAGTAAAACATAACACTTAAAACCGTACAACAACATAAAAGAAATACAATGGATGATAATAACTTGATTAAGGTGTCAGGTAAAATAGCAGTTTCCCACTAAGTAAGGACACCTAATTACAATGTTAAAAAGTAATAGTACCTCTATATTCCCTATATAACTCACTCTATAACCCCACCCACAAACCTAAAATTAATTACAATTTTAAGAATTACAAAGAGTACAGTTAATACAATTATTAGGTAAGATATGTTTGGCAAGGTCTACCTTCCTGATCACTCTTTTAAATTGATCTACCGTTTTAAGTTCTCTGAATTTCCTGTCAATCTTAGACCAGAGTACTGGTCCTAAGTATCTGACCGAATGCTTACCGTAACCTGTGGTGTTAACTCTAGGAATTTTAAAATCGTTATTTCTTAACTTGTACTGATTGCTTCTACTAATAAACAATCTAAACATGTAATCCAGACATAAGCCGTTTTTAACCTTGTACATTAAAATTGCAATCTCCTGTAACCTTCTATTATATAAAGTGGGTAATTTTGCCCTTATTAACAGTTCCGGATACATTGAATTACTATCACAATAAATGGTCCTAAGTGCCCTTTCTTGAACCCGCTCTAATTTCCTGGAATCATTTGCCTCGCAGAAGTTCCAGACTGTGCTACAATAAGTTAAGTGAGGTAGAATAGCACACGTAAAAAGCTGTAGCTTGGCATTTTTGGGTATGAGATTTCTAAACCTATTAATTACCCCCACCCATTGACTACTTTTCTCGCAAATATTTACTTATATGACCTGAGAAGTTAAGAGCGTTGTCAATAGAGACCTTAAGATACCCCGAGTCCCGTGTATGAGTAAGGGTACGGCGCCATGTTTGACCATATTTGGTAATGACATCATCTCACTTCCCGCTAACCTAGCCGTTTCTCCAGGATAAGTGTCACTCTACCCGTGTTTACTTACGGGAACCAGAAGTTACCTTGCGAGGAACCAGAATGAGTAAAACGGCAAGTGAATTTGTGCTGTCTGATTTGTGACTGTACAAAGTAAGGTCTAATTAACAAGAAAAAATCGCCGAAAAGCAGCTGCTGTGGTCGTTGCAAGCGACGAATGGATGAAATAGTTTCAATGTACGTAAGCTTATAGCACTTTGCACTGTAAAATACTCAGCCACAGCCGGCTCTATAATTCAAGACTTATTACTTTTGACCGAATAAATTCTGAAGAAAAAGAAAGGAAACATTGCAAAGGCCTTTTAAGTCCCAAATACAGGAATAAACTGGTACAGGTTTGGTGGCTGTTAGTAGTATTGCCAAGGCATGGACAAGAAAGCATACATGTACATGACTTTTCGCTGCAGACGTTTCAGACCATTTCATGTTCTCAAACTATATTATATTTGTAAGTGCACAACTTCATGTTCAGGCAGGTAATTATCATAGGTAGGCCATAATTGCTTCCTTACCATGATTTCTCTGTGACTGGTAAAGACCAAAAATTGTTTTATAATTTTATCATTGTACCAAAATGTAGTAAACATACAGTACCGCTCATATATACGTTAACCAAAAAACGCGCATAATACGCGTATAAATATACGCGTATGTGCGTATAAGTATACGCGTATGTGCGTATAAGTATACGCGTATGTGCGTATAAATGTACGCGTATGTGCGTATAAGTATACGCGTATGTGCGTATAAGTATACGCGTATGTGCGTATAAAAATGCGCATATAAGCACATACGCATATACGCGTCTGTTCATTAGTATTTATGAGCTGGCTTATTGTCTTTCTATTGTTAGCGGGTTATTGTTCTAAAGAATAGCTTGACAGCACTAAAAACTACACGACCACGAACTACATGAAGACTTCTCCCGATACGCTGTTGCAAGTGTACACGAGTTAGATAGAAAGCATTTGCTTATCGATATAGACGGGTTATCCTTTTCAAACGGAACTTTCATGAGCAGACGAGATGTTTTTCATCACTTACCAACACTACATCCATCGCAACTGCTTTGGAATGTGTTCAAAATAACTTTAATACCGGTGCGTCGTATTTCAGCAGAATCAACAAAGAAGCCCGTTTGTGAACAGCGTTGTGAATACGAACCCACACAGGATGTTTGTTTTATGGCTTACACCATCGATAAACAAGTTTTTTCTCAGAAACTTTTCCATTCATTATACATACACGTAAAAGAAGTTCTACCAGGCCATTTTAATCGTGTTGCGTTACCTGTCACGACTACGTGTTGTTCCGACTCGGGTCTAACGCGTATGCAAATTTTGGTGAATTTGATTCGCCTCCAGTTTAGTTATTTGTTTGAAAAATCGATGGTCACGATAACTAAATCTCAACACAGTAACGCCGCCTATGTCAACAAATTCTTCGCCAACTTTGTAGCCTGCAAATACAGCTGCCTCTCATCGCTGTCATCTGATTTGCCGTTTCGCGCAAAACTCGACTGTTTACTCAAAGATTGTGAACATGCGAAACCACGTGTTAATCATTCGACTAACTTTTTTATTTAAGCTTGTAAAGATTCGCTTTGCAGATGAAACCTTGAAATAATTATTTGGTTAAAAAAAGAGCATTTTACTGTTTGAATGAACGATCTGTGTCAAGTATAACCGGAGATATAATTATTTCGACAAGGTCTTCGGAACACTTTAGACAAACACCTCGCAAGCGACTTGCCGACGCGGCTGCCGAAACACAGAACTTTTCATTGGAGTAAAAAATAACTAAGCGTGAGCAGCGCGCAATAGAAACTTTGATAAACAATTATTTGGTTAAATAAAAAGCATTTTACTGTTTGAATGAACGATCTGTGTCAAATATAACCAGAGATATAATTTTTTCGACAAGGTCTTCGGAACACTTAAAACAAACATCTCGCAAGCGACTTGCCGACGCGACTGCCGAAACACAGAACTTTTCCTTGAAGCGGCGCAGCATTGAAACTTTGATAAACAATTTTTTCGTCAAGCAGCATTTTACCGTTTGAATAAATGATCTGGGTCAGATATAACCGGAGATATAATTTTTTCGACGAGATCGATCTTAAGCTAAGAACGCTAAATTCAGACAATAAACATTTCGATGCGACGTGCGTGTTTGTAACATGATCTCCATTAGCCTTATTAGACTCTCAATGAAACACAAAGAAAATTTTTCGTCGTGAATAACAAAGACACATCAGACGCGCATGTTTATGCGTATATACGCGTATAAATATACGCGTATGTGCGTATAAGTATACGCGTATGTGCGTATAACCATACGCGTATGTGCGTATAACTATACGCATATGTGCGTATAACTATACGCGTATATGCGTATAAAACGCGTCTGCGCAGTTAACGTATATCTGAGCGGTACTGTATTTCATGGATTTTCTCTTTCAAGACAATGTTCAGGTGGCGCGTTAATCATGATTTAGACCTTCTCAGGGAAGTGGTTGGTGGACGACCAAAGAACCATACTGACTGGGCGCTCATAGCTGACAAATTGAACAGTGCATGGGGAAATGAGGAAAATCCAATCTGTGGGCGCTCTTGCAAAGAACATTTTGATGTGCTGCTGAAGCACCATAGACAAAATAATGTGGCAGCACTGAAGAACTAGGATATTTTTTGGTTTTCATGTCTTATCTGTAAATTTTCATGTAATGCATGACCAGGCCACAAAATTGAACAAGCGGAAGATTTGTATACAGGTGAAGCAATGTTAAGTGGCCAACCTCCAGGGAATAAGTGGCCACTCAATAAGGGTTGGGCAGAAATTAGCATAAGGCATAGTACGAAACATCATTTTGATTCAATACAAACATTGTTGGGACTTGTGACAACTGTTACGTGGAATGCAGCCTTTAATTTGAAATATTTCAATTATTGAGTTCAAAGTTTTACTGGCAGCGAAGGATATTAGTATTTGTATGACAGTTGGTCACTTCACAGAGGTAACAACAATAGAAGATCCTTAGGCTTGCATTCTTTTTAGGTCTGGCACTGAGGAACAATACACTGAGATTCAGCAATATTGGATGATGTTCAGTCTTACCTTGAGGACTGAGATTCAGCAATTATTGGATGATGTTCAGTCTTACCTTGAGGACTTGGAACAAAATCAACCAAAACGGAAGAAAAATGACCAGGATAGAAAAAAAGCTCAGGAAATGAGAGATGCAGCCATGGAAACGCTCAGGAGAAGTAATCCGACTGATATATGGTTGACAAATCTTGATTCTTGTCATATTAGATGTATAAAATGATCAAACTTTTGTAACTTCAGAGAATCCTTCATCCCGTTCAAGTGTCAGTGATTCAGAGGATGAGATGGCTGGCCATCATTCAAAAGGCAAGTTGTTGCTTTGACTGATACATTCACCAGAACAGATGCAACTGCTTTAAAAAATATTTACGGCTTCATTCTGCTCTTGATTTCACTGTACCTACAGAAAGTGGAAATCCCTTAATTTAAAAAAATAATTAAACCAGTTTGACTTTGATTTGTCCTTGTTTTACAATGTGTATTACCTATTAGGAAAACAAATACAAAACGATGGAAAATAAAAATCAATTTGGTTGACAAAAATTTCAAACCAAAATGAATCTTCAAAAGAAATAATTATTATAATTTTTATTCCCAACAATGATGAATGTTTAATGTTTTTGTTAGACACGCCAAAGACCAAGCGTTCACAACGACCAGATGTCATCTCATTTCTTGCTGATAAAGCAGAGACAGAAAGGGATTTCAAGAACCAGGAGCTTCAGTTTAGGCGAGAGGCCCTTGAGACAGACACTAAACTCAAGAGAGATGCCCAAAATGTTGAAATGAGAACAATTGAGTTACAAGAAAAGCAAGTAAACATGCAGATGGAATTGCTCAAGGCTCTTATAAACAAGCTGCAGGGTAAAAATGACTGTATTTCAGGTGTTGGACCTTTCCACTCTGTTTCAATTTTTGACATTATCTTTTGCTGGCGGCGTATTACAAGTTCGAAAAACTACCAAAACGAGAGACCAAAATGTAAATAGCAGGCCACCATCTTGGAATCGGATCGCCTTCTCAGAAGACGGGCAGTGTTTCGTAACATGACGTCACAACGTCAAGGCTTTGATTATTTTGATTATTTTAGCATATTGTAAATGTATATATAATTTGTAGCTTATTTCTTATTTATTAGTTATCATAGTATTCATTATTTATTTTATCTTTATGTTGTGTCCCCAATTAGTGCCAGCTAAATACATTGACACATAAATAAAGTTCATCATCATCATCATCATCAAGGCTATTGTGATACTTGCGCGTCTTTTAGTCATGAACACTATTTTGGATGAAAAGGAAGGGTTTACCAGCTTGAGGATTACGTCGTTGTGATGGCTGAATCTGGGTCCAGTTTGAAAACGTTCGACGGGGAGAATGATAGTGAAAGGTTTACTATCCAGGCGTACCAGTTTGAGCCAAGGATAGATTCAGACAAAGCTGACAGCAACCCAGAACAAGGCATGTCTGGCGACGAAAGTGACATTGAAACCACTAATCCCCGACTGCAAAACTCAGACTGGTATGTGAGGGTAATAATCGTGAAGGCTTCGATTTGTTGACGTTAATAGCTTCACCGACCTTCTTAGTGATGAATGGTAAATAAATTGATCTTGACTGAGCTGTATCGTTCGTTTTTGTTTAGTTGCCTTACTTTGTAAATTGTAGCGCGTTGTGTACTTAACTTTCAAACTGTGTTATCGATTATTTATAGAGAATGGCATTTAACAAATTAGTAAATTACAAAATATGACGTCGGAACATCCTAACAGTTTAATGACCGATACGTTATCATTATCCTGAGTTGACACGTTTTTCTGTGTACACAACATCACTTCTGAAATTGATTTCACAATTATCACGCTTTTAGTGGCCGGCGCTTTCCTCTAGAAACCCAAAGTACAGTACTGTGCAAAAGTAATAAGAACGAATTTCGTCTATTATTCTCGCGAATTTTCAACGATATGTTGGCGAAATTTCGCGAGGTATTTCGCGTCGCTCAATGCGATATTTCGAAGAAAATGCGGCGAATTCTTTCGAAATTTCGAAGTAACGAACTTTTCTTGCTTTCGAAATTTCGAAGAAATGAACTTTCATTGCTTTGAATTTTCAAAGCAGTGAACTGTCGTTAAAGTGCCACCGCGACGAAATTTTTCGAATTAATTGTTTTTGCATTTTCTGAATCTATAAGTGGTGCTTACTCACCTGTCCAAGCCGTTTTGTCCAACAAGCCCGGGAAGATGGATTTTTTTACGGTTTTTCCCGGAATGTTTTCGTCCGCCATTATTGAATCATGTTCCTGCAACCCCATAAGGCCTTGCTGCTTTGTGACGTCATACTCCTAACCAACTAGGCGCGCATGGTGAATTTTCTTATAACATCTCTATGTAGTTTGCAGTTAATTGGTTTTGCAACGTCAATCTAGCGCTTTATTAGAGTCGAATAATGCCTGATCGTTGTGTAGTACACGGCTGTAGCAACAGATCAAATGTGAAAGCAGGTATTTCTGCTCACTTCAGTCCAACAATTAAAAGTGAGCGAGATAAGTGGTTGCGATTCGTGCGCACTCATCGCGCGAACTTCAACCCGACTGGAAAGTTTGTGGTGTGTTCTGTCCACTTTGCGGAGGAATGCTTTTCAAGGGCGATTCACATGGAAGGCTGTAGTCGTCGCCTTATTCCTGGCTCAGTTCCCACAATATGGAAGATCGAGCCAGAGAAACCATTAATTCCAAACGACAACACCGCAAGGTAAGCCTTGTTTATCTTATGTACACTGGGACAAGCTTCAGTATTGTGTTAGCCATGAAGTTTTCGTTTGAGTAGAAGTATCCTATATTTTTATTCCCAGACATTTCTGTGATTTGTAAAGATCTTTTGAAGTAACTCATCAAGACAGTTTAGTATTGCTCATATCGCTGCGCTATTGGATTTTAGTTTTTTATCTTTTCTGTTTATTACAATCACGAGTATTCTGTCTTGAATGTGGCGCGCTCGGAAGATGCTGGTTTACCGAAGAGCCTTTCAATGGTTTCCAAAGTTTTCAAATAAATTACTGCTTCTCTTTTCATAAACAAACACAGCTTTCTTTATCTACTTTCCCTTTAGATCATAAATGAATTGTTACAGTCTTCACAGTCGCCGGAAGCTAAATCACCAGAAGCTGGCCATTCGGTAATTTAATGGGTTTTTAGATGTATGTTAATCAGGTGCCCTTCAAGTTACGTACCCTGGTAATTGCTTTTCTTTTTGCTGGATAGAGACAAAGTTGTGAGTGAAACTCGTTTTTGTTAGAACATTTTGCTGTGTACATGCTCCGTTGACCTAAAACAAGATCAAAAGTCCCATTTCCATATCTGTTTGAATAATATAGCAGTGTAAACTTTCCTAAGCGTGGTAATCAATGCACATTTTCTGTCTTTTTAACTTATAGCGAATCGCATTTATTCTTGTTTGGTTTCTAGTTAACCCCAAATGAAGTACCGGTCTCTTTAAATTCAGGAGAGGAAGAGTTATGCTGCCTCAGCGAGGTAATAATGCCAGTATCGCCTTTCCTCTTTTACTTAGTAACTGAAATGAAGAATATTATGACACTGATGTTTGTACTTGCCTTTCAGCCAATACCAAATTCTACTTCAAGCGCGGTAATAATCTTTTCTTTTTTGCTTAGTAACAGTATTTTAGAATAAGTTATTGTTATAATGACGCCTGTGCTTGTATTTTAGTTAACTTTCTCAAGCTCCCTAAATGATACACTGGAAGAGTCAAGTCAGTCCCAGAGCGAGGTAATAATCGTACCTTTCGTACTTAGTAACAGTATTTTAGAATATTTTTAATAGTCACGCCTGTGCTTGCTTTTCAGATAACTCTCTCAAGCTCCCCAAATGATAAACCGGAAGAGTCAAGTCAGTCCAAGAGCAAGGTACCTTCTGAATCGTTTTGCTCTCGCAAGTGGTATCTTGAATCTAACAAATATAAGACTAATAACTAACCGATAATAATGAAAAACTCTGTTTAACATCGTAGGTGGTCACTCAATTTCGGAAGCATGTACATAACTTATGTGGCCTCCATCGGGGACGCACACAAAATTGCTAGTTCCCCTAGGTCCTGCTTGTCCACGATCAAGGCAGTTATTGCCAGTTATCGCTTCCTTCTTTCTCTGCTCTGTTAATCCTGTGGGACAAAATGTTAGACTACTGTTATTGAACTCATTGATGCATTTGCTCTTTATACTTTGAAACTAGGAGGATTTGAAAAACACCTGTAGTAACTGTGATCTTCTCAGGAAGCAAAAGAAAAAATTGCGAAGACAACTGAATGCAATGGAGTCCAAACTGGAAGGTTTACGCCAAAAAATGTATGCAAATCAGAATGAGTGGGTAAAAACATTTGAGAGTATCAGTTGTTCACCTCCAGCAATGACCTCATCAGATAAAATATAGAAAATTCTGGGATTTATTCGTCATGCTTGACTGGATGATTTTTATTGCAAAAATTATGTAACTAAACAAAAGAAAACAATGGAAACTGTGTCTAACGGTCTCGTCACTATTTCACTGCTCGATGATCTCTTTTACTGTTCTGACAAAAGCAAACTACCTCACAATGGACCAAAACGAAACATGACATTTGTTAGAGGTGGTTTACTGCAACAATTCAATTGATGATTAGTTAGAACGCTTCATGTGCATATGCTGGACAGCAATGTATACTATCCAAATAACGACAGTTAAGACAATGATGCTAGGACAAACGAAAATTATTTTTAAGAACACATAACAAGCCAAATAAAATGTTCCTATCGACAGAAACCCATGGAAACGCTGAAGGCTTCATACAGAAAGACGAACCAAATGTAACCACGATGGACAACGTTAATGTGGAAGAGTCAGATGAGGAACGGGACGAGGAAGGCAATGAAGTAAGCGATGAGGACTCACCCTGGACTCCAGAGGAAGTGGATCAGGCATACACCAAGGAAGGAGATGATGATGACAGCCAAAAAAGTACAAAACCAAGGTAGTAAGAAACTATTTAGGGTAAATGAATTATTTACGGGGATAATGAAATTACCTGTACTATAAATGTCTAGCAACTGTATTTTCAAGTAAAATGCAACTGCTTAATCAAATGAAAAGTAACAGAAATATTCCTTATTTTTGTAGGTTGAGTTGCGATGGGAAAAATGTTAGAGAAGAACCAAAGGCAATCGTATTCCTGTCAAAAATTCTTCTCCTTTTCCAGTACTGCCATCTTTGTCTTGCAACAAATCCTACCTTAACTGTGCTTCAGACAGGGACCATGTTGACTATCGAGTCAAGCTGTAGCAGTTGTAAAGGCCTGTTCAAATGGGACAGTCAGCCTCACATGCTTGGAAAGTTCCCTGCTGGAAATCTGCTCTTGAGTTTCGCCATCCTGTGTGCAGGAGCGTCAATCAACAAAGTTCTCCTGGTTTTCAGACATTTGGGTCTGCTTGTATACCGTCCACCAGCATATTACTACCATCAGAGGCACCTCCTTTTCCCAACCATTGTTAAGTATTGGCGCACATACCAAGCGAAGATTTTGCAGTCATTAAAAGGAAAAGAGGTCACGCTAGCAGGTGATGGCAGACACGATAGCATGGGCCACTCGGCAAAATATGGGACATATACAATTTTCTGCTGCACTGTGGGTCTGATAATCCACATTGTTCTACTACAGGTAATTGGAACTCAACATGCACTTAAAAAAACGTGTACTCCTGTAAGGGCTCTTAGTGGGAGGCGCAGGGCCTAATGATGATTGTTCTGAGCAGAAGGGGAGACCAGCAGAAGTGTACATGTATTGTGTTGTTGGGGATCATGATACTTAATCTCGCGGCATACAATGATGGCTGGGTTTTTTTCCTGCATTTGACTTTTAGGAAGGGCAGTGCAATATTTACAGTGCCTTTACTCTTCGAGAACGGGGACAGGTTCTTGAATTTACAACATTTATTTATAGCTATTGCCTCATAAAGCATCAACAGTACATGTATATACTAATCAGAAGCATATCTGATACTATTCTGTTGCATATAATACCACAATTTAACTAAAGAAAACAATATATTGCCAGCCTCTGTACCATTGACAACACTTGTTTTATTGTATAAACTGTAGATGCTTTCTGCAGTACAACTAATTTACTCAGAATAGATTAACTTAAGGTAAAATCATTACTTTGCACAAAAAAGGTACAAAACGTTATTGTTGTTATCACCAGGGAAATGAGGCCGGTAGCAGCTCGAAAATGGAAGTCCTTGGTGATCAAAAAGCTTTTGCATTTTTGCTTGGTACTGGATTGATTGTCAAGTCCTTTATCTCTGACCGCCACACATCGATTACTAAGTGGATGAGAGAGGAGTGTCCTAGGAAATGCAAAGAGTTAGGAAAGCCAGTTATTGATCACTTCTTCGATTTGTGGCACATCAGCAAAAGTAATCAAATAATATACTCTTTACTTTAGTATGTAGATAAGTTGAGTTCCATTTTCACATGTTATGGGTACTTTATTTCTATGATTGGCAAGTATAGTTATAAGGCTCTTAGCTTGGTGTTTTTAAACATCTAAGGGGAATTGAAAAGAGTGAAAACAATTTTCAGACACTTGTGTCATAATGTGACTTTTAGCTACAGGTGTATTGTCTGAAGTTATACACTGTAAGGTCTACGGCTTCCCTAATTTGCATACTGTCACATGCTTTCACACATCTCTGGAACTAAAACAGATACTTGAAAATGTGAAACAAAATTCTGTTTGGTACTCCTAAATTGCAAAGGGCCAACATTTCATCATAGCAGGAAAGACATGACATAACACCTCACCTACAGTAAATATTGAATGCTGAATATTTTGCACTTTTTGTTGCAGAGATCCAAAAGGTCCTCTCTAAATTAAGCAAAGAGAAAGGCTGTGAAATAATTGGGAGATGGCGGAAAGCCTGTGTGCGGCACTACTCTTAGGCAGTGACCTCCACTCAACCAAAGTTAGGCGAAGTCATACTTGCCAAATTCAAGGCTTTTTTCTCCCATATAATCAACAAACACAAGGATCTCCCCAGCCAGTTGTTTAGCAAATGTGCACATGGCCCAGTAACCAGCCCACGTGTATGGTTGACCAATGGTAGGCATATATATACATAAAAGCAATGCTCTTGTTTGCCCAACTGAACTGTCACATTGTTACAGGCCCCATTGATATGTTGACAGACAAGGAAAATAAAGAGGAAGCTAAAACTAAATATCGATCAAGACTACAAAAACAAACAGTCATATGTCCCCCAACATGTTCAGGTTTGTGACATAGCAACTAACCAAAGGATAAAATTAGACTTTACAAGATGGCATAGTGTGGATAATTATAACCTAATATCAATATCCACTGCAGGGCTTTCATCACTGAAAACTGCAAGTACTATGTAGTTGTCATTCCACCAGTTAAGTTTAATATAAGTTGTCAGTTTAAACATACCCAGTATATTATGTGCAAAGTAGCAGGCTGGCTGAGAATGTTCCTTTTTCCTTCAGATGCTGAACTTCAAGTACTCCTTCAGGCTAACACATCACCTGGCCGCAGAACAAGAAATAACAAGTGTTCAAAGCGTGGCAAACCAATCAAGGGACATAAAAAAGGACAGTGTAGTGGCACACAAACATCATAAGTACCGGTATACACGAATACCCCCTGGTATTTATAACAGTAATAGGGGTTGGGCATGGTCTGTGTCTTTTTTCGGAACAGTTCCAAATTCCTTCCCAGTCTCAATTTTGTAAACATCCAGGTTGGGGTCTTCTTTTAATCTGTGCTATCAGATACCTGACAGACTTGAAGACAAAAAAGCAACATCTTCAACCCTAGTATTCTCCAAGGGGTTATATTATCACCTAAAAATGTTAAACAAATACACGTTCAAGCTACACTATTTTATGTTTTTAAGAATTAAGCTCTTGAGACTTCACGACTTTGTAAGGGGTATGACTATGATGTAATCACAATTTTGTTTCAAAATGCCACGTAAACTAATGTGGCAATGACAACTAAATTTCTGAAGAATCACCTACATGTATGAGTATTGGAAAGGAATTAAAGAGGTACAGTTTCCTGGTTCTCCTCCTCACTGGGAAGCGTATCGAGCTTTAAAAATTCTATGACCATTCTAGGTCCTTGATCATGACCCTCCACGTTTCCATAACCTAAATTTGGCCATTTTTCTTTGAAAATTTTTCTGAGAATATTTTCTTGTATGTCTGCAACTTTTTTCCTGTTTCCTTAGTTTGCTGATGCAAAACTGCCCAAATTATTTTGTTTTCCATGACTTTCTACAACCCAAACTAAATTCCATGACTTTCCAGGCCTGGAAAAAGAAGATACATACATACATACATACTTTATTGAACCTCCCCAAAGGGGCTTTTCAGGAACAATAATAATTTACACAATTATTTAAATTATTTACAAGATTAAAATAACCAATCATCACTATCAATTACATAACTACTTATCACGATATCAATCACTTCCTAAAAAATCCCTTAGCAGTTTGTTCCTTAAACGCTTCTTAAAGATTATTTCGTTGCTACAAAGTTTCAAATTAGATTCCAAGGAATTCCATATGCTAACAGTTCGGTAATAAAAAGTTCTCTGTCCAGAGGCAGTTTTAAAAAGAGGGATATTTAAAAATTGGGAACTCCTGGTTGTATAACTATTTACATCAGAACGTTTGGTGAAAATAGTGCTCAGGTATTCAGGGGCACGACAATTCATACATTTAAAAGCCAAAATGGTATTTCGATAATAAAGCTGACTGGATACTGGAAGCCACTTAAGGCGTCTCAGTTCAGGCGTAACATGATCATATTTCCGAATTCCACTTACTATTCTACACGCAAAGTTTTGTACCGATTGTAGTTTGTCGATATTTAACTTCGAGCAGTTGGCCCACACGTTCGAACAATAAAACAATTTGCTAAAAACTAAGGCATTAATAACTATCAAAAGGGTCTTTCTGTCGAATGCATGTTTGACGCGGTTAATCTGCCCGAGAGAAGACATGCATGACGAAACGGTCTTAATAATGTGATTGTTGTACGATAAATGAGGGTCCAATAACACTCCCAGGTCCTTTGCAGTTTCACTAGGTGATAAGTCCTTCCCTAATAAAGATAGGGTGATATCTTGAAGCTTGGGTAGCATTTTTCTGGTACCAAACACCATAAGTTTGGATTTATCAGGATTTAGCAGTAAATAGTTTCTGAAGCACCAGTTACACACTTTAAATAAATCTTCATTCATTTCTGCCACGGCAATGTCTTTGTTCTGAAGCTTGAAGGAGACTTGAAGCTTTGTATCATCTACGTAGCTATGGGAAATGCATTTCTGTGGAACAGCAGGAAGGTCGTTTACATAAATGCTAAAAAGGAGTGGGCCCAGGATGCTACCTTGTGGGACACCACTACTTAGTGGCAGGGACTCGGACAACGTAGAGTTTATCCTTACAACTTGCTGGCGATCACTGAGGTAACTGCGAAACCACTGGAGACAGGTGTTAGAGGCGCCAACATCCTTCAACTTAAGTAACAGAATTTCATGACTGATGCTATCGAAAGCCTTGCTCATATCCAATAACACCATTGCCGTCAGTTCACTTTTATCAAAGCCGCTAAGTATTGCATCCGTAGATTTAATTACCGCTGTTTCGGTTGAATGCCATTTCTTGTTGCCACTTTGGTTCTTTGACAGCCGTTCCTTAGAGGTTAGGTAAAAATTAAATTGATTATGAGCAACCCGTTCGCAAATCTTTGAGAGAACAGGTAAAAGGGAAATAGGCCGATTATTGTTCGCTTGTTCATGATCACCATCTTTGGGAATAGGCACAACTTCCGCTATTTTCCAAGAAGAAGGAAAAGTTGAGGAGCCAAGAGAGGAATTAACTATAGATGTAATTGCAGGAAGAATAGGTGCAATACAGTCTTTAATGACACGGATCGGAATGTTATCAATTCCCGAGGCTTTGTTAGATGGCATTGACGCTATTATGCCTTTTATTTCCTTGCTGTCGGTACAACTAAAGGAAAACTGCTCGCATATGGGATATTGTCTAGGTATGAAACGATGCTCGTGAAGATCATGACAATGCTCGTTAGCCAAGGATTTAATCTTGTTTACAGTGTTTTGACCAACGGACACAAAAAAATTATTAAACTCATCGGCGACAATTTTATCGTCTCTGCTGAATGTTCTCGAAGAAGTAGAATTTTTCGGAATGCAATGGCGAATAGCTTTCCAAATGTTATTGGAGTTTCTAGGATTACTTTGGATCTGGTCGGTGACAAATTCTCGCTCTGCAAATCTAATTTCCCGTTTTACCTCTCGTCTGAAGTTTTTATAAGCTGACCAAGCCATCGGATCATTTGTCCTTTTAGCAAGTCTGCGCCAGGAATCCCTTTCCCTCATCAGAGCGCGGATATTGTCAGTTACACAAGGGTTAGGTTTCCCACGTACTCTAAAGGTCTTAAGAGGAGCATGTTGATCAAAAATGTCATTAAACAACAGGTTAAAAGCATTCAGCTTATCATCTACGTCGCTAAAAGCCTCAATTACAGACCAAGGAACTTGCGAAATATCGTGTAAGAAAGCGTCAGCGTTATAATGTTTATAGCTTCTTGTCGTTACAAACGTTGGCTTAGGGCGTGGCTTTTTCAAACATAAGAAAACGTAGACCAAATCGTGATCGCTGATTGAACTCTGAATGACTTCGGCCTTTTGAACTTGATTTGCATGTGAGGTAAGGATAACATCCAGCAATGATTTTGAAGACTCCGTAATACGCGTGGGAGCGTCAATCAACTGAGATAAATTATAAGAGCGGTAAAAATCAACAAGTGCCCGTGCGTCCCGGCTGTCGCCGTTCAAAAGGTTGCAATTGAGGTCACCCAAGATGTAAATGGGAAAGCTGAGCGATGACATTGAAATAAAGTTTGAAGTAAGATCTGTGTCGAAGCATGATAACGGAGTGTTTGGAGGTCGGTAGGTGGTGCAAATAACGATGGACTTAAGGTTCCTAATTTGTATTTTTAGCCAAAGTTGGTGGAAGCCAGAAGCAGAAATATACGACAGGTCTGGATAATACGCTAAGATCCTGCTGTTGCCCCTCTTAAACTCAAATTTTTGGGGTATCGATCCCACTGTCTCAGATTTTACCAGCTAACACCCCCAACTCCTTAGGATGAAAAGTAAGTGATTCTAGCATGGGATACTGGGGGCAAAATTTGAAATGAGAAATAAATAGCACACTTGCTTGTAAATCATGCACACCAATATCAGATCTGCCATGAGCGTATTATCCAGAGACTAATGAATGAACACTTACAGAATTTGTGGGTGACTCCCCAGGGATTCGTTATCCCAGATCGCCTTCTGTTTCCTAACAAATCATAGCAATGTGTCAGATTTCAGTCTTTCCTAGGGTATCATCGGATAACTAGCCAAACTCATTGTTGCCGGGATGTAATAAGGACTGGCCACAAGGGAAACAGTGTGTTTTGTTTCCCTGAGACGAAGCCAAGGAAAACATTGAGGTCAAGAGGAAACAAAACTCACTGTCTCTCGAGGGGCCAGTCATTAAGTGTTTTGTTATACCTCCCGACTCAAAAATAGAAAAAAAAACTCCAAAAAAATGATTTCTTTGACACCATTGCATACACTGGCTCCACGTGCAAAATTGAGCAGCTAACAAAATATAGACAATACTAAAGTTCCTTTGGCTTGTTCTAATGCATTCTAAGTTTGTCTTGATCAGGAACAGCGTATTTCGTTGTATATTACGCAAATACTTTCCTAGCTAGCAATTGCGATTGAGGAGCGAGATGACGAACGTGGGCGACCCATTTTTGGTGCCAAACCAAAAGCCTGGAGACACAAAATGTTGATATGTTCCCTTTTGTTAATTTGCATGATATGTTCTTGCAACTATAAATCCCTTTTCTTGAATAAAGAATGCCATCTCCAATGAGAAACGTTGTCCTACTTTAATGGCTTTTTAACATCAGGCTGACTGCTACACAAATTTCCCGCAGTTTCAAGGTGCACATCCTGATCACGTGTGAGTCCAAAGTTCAAGTTGTTGTTTCCCTAGGGAGTTAGTGAGTTTTAACCAACGGCATGTGACGCATTCTCCTCCCATCGGAAATTGTATAACAATGCTGTTTACTTTCCTGGTATTAACTATGGCTCCAATCAATCGTTCTCCTCGTAGCCATGATAGTCTTCATCATCTTGGATTGGAAACTCTTTCCGTAGGGCATTATAAACACAACAAGGGAGGGGAATCCTGTTAGAGGACCCTACATACTCCCAAACCATTAGGACAAACTGCCTGTAGGAAACTGATCTTAGAAATCTGTAGGTGACCAAAAAAAGACAACTGATAAGCAAACCAACTGTACTGTTAGATGAACTCAATATTTTTGAGCATGACAGCGGCTCAGTAAAACAATCACTAAACAAAATTAATGTAATCAAAAGGTGGGCTCCCCATGACCTGTGCTCAATAATTATTTTTGGTGGACAAAAACCAAATATTTTAATGTAAATAGATGTACTCACTGCAAATGAAGCCATTTTATACCACAAGAAAAATTTAGTTGAAACATAAAAAAATAAAAGATTGCTTGTTCTCTGTGGTATTGCCTTCAGCAAACAATGTGGTATAGGCTTTCTTCTGTTTCGTTTTAAGCCCTATTGCTGCAGTAGCCAAAACCCAACGATCCAGACAGACACTTTCAAACCCTGGATGCGAAGTAACACACTCTTCATCTTTTTCAACTTGTGCCATCCTTTCCCGACATCTATCTATCTCCATGCAGCATCTGCATTCTTCATGCTGGACAACGAACTCCATCGAACATTTCCCACACTTGCACCTATAAACATATGACAGGGTAAATTCACAACAACATTACAGTTAACACCAAAAATATATACATAAACTTGAAATACCTAAAACTACCATTTCGATCTTTTTTATCTTTGGCACAGAAATTTTAACCGTGTAAACATTTCCAATTAAGGGAGACGCAAATCGAATCATGATCAAAATTAGCTCTTTTTACAAAAGTTGATGCATTGATAAGAGCAGAAAGAATCGGAAAACAAAGAAAAAATAAAATACCAGTCTGGTAGATCTGTCTCGCCAGCAAATCGACTGAGAAGCATGTCCTCTTCTTCCTCCTCCACAGCTATTTGTTCAGCGTACTGCGTAGCTTCTTCTTCGGTGGCAATTGGCTCGGCACTATCATCGTATGATCGGAAATCACTTGCTGAGCAGAAGCTAGCCTCTGAAGACTCAGAGCAACCCTCACTACTGCTTTCAGACAAACTTTCTCCAAATTGAACTTCCCAGTTGACAGACATTTCGCAAATACTATAGCTAAACACCGACAGAAATCAAGTGATCAACAATCGTGTGTTAGGAATATGACGTCACAAGTAGAGATGCCGCTGCGAAAATAGCAGGCTCAACTGGAACCAATTTCGAGTAATGAAGGAAAACTTTTTATTTTTTTGTTTATGGACGAAAGGACATCGTACATGACGATAAGTTATTCCGCGTAAAAAAAAAGAGGGAAATAAAAAGTGAAATTTCGTCGCAGTGGCACTTTAAAAATACACTGTACATTATAATTGCAGTAACATACATAACTCGGAACCAAACGCACTTTGTTGATTTATTTACACTACGACTGAAGACCGTTTCAAAAATGAGCTAGAGAGATTTAACCCGCACTCTGCTTCAGTAGAGTAACTGTCCGTTTGTTTTTAGACAAGACAAACCTTCAAGGACTGAATCGTAATGACAAGAAGCGGGATTGTAAAACTCCATGATCTGGATTACGCATGCATAATTCTGGTTGAAATCTAACTCCGATTGAAGGTCAAACTTGCAATGTTTTGATCCTCTTCATAGACAAAAAGTGCTTTGACTTGCATACCAGTAGTTCGAAAATGTGAATGATTTCAGAGAAACATAGAAATGGTTCAAGAATTCACCAACGTCAAAAAATCATGACAAATGTCTATTATTTGCCGTGGGCTGTAAAACTAGTGTCGTCATGCGTTGTGTGACGACACTATGTTAAGAACGTAGGAGACTACTGTAAAACTAAGTAAATGTAAGAAACAAATGTTTATTCATCATCTGGTTTATTTAAGGTTTACATTGCATTCCAAAAACAAAGAAAACGAATCTGAAATCTACCTTGATTACATGCAAAAATACACACACAATTGCTAACGAATTAATATTGCCTAGTTTGTTAGTCACTACTTTTTCTCGAGTTTTGGCAGCGTTTACCGATGCTCATTTTACATGACTCCCACAT
This sequence comes from Montipora capricornis, assembly GCF_036669925.1. NCBI lineage: Eukaryota > Metazoa > Cnidaria > Anthozoa > Scleractinia > Acroporidae > Montipora > Montipora capricornis. The sequence goes on from NC_090885.1 coordinate 51,915,461, forward strand.
GCGGTTAAGTTCCCCTCTGTCCCTGCACTGGTAGCCGAAGCTCCTTGTCACTTCCGTTTAAACAAAACAAAATTCTTGGTGAGTGCTCAAGTTTAGTAATATGCAAATTACAGATCTGCCAAACAGGGCATTTCTGACCTCTTAGCTCCCCGCTTTTTTTTTCAGAATTCATCATTGCAACGAGGTGTATTTACTAAAAGCGTTTACGAATGTAATAAAGCAGGTAAAAGTTTGCTGTGATCTGACAAGAGCTCGTTTTGCAAAATACAGATCTTTCATTTCACAACTCTGCACTTCCGGTGTTTATTACATCACAACACGCACCTAACCATGATCTCGTTTGATATCATTATTTTACCCTGCATTTCTTTTCCTTTCGCAAAATACAATAAGCCCTCTTACACATTCGCAAATCAATTGAATATTCAAGGATGAAAACAGATTTAATGTTGTTAGCATTACCTTTGATTGCAGTAATGATTCTATGATCAAGAGGAGCAAACTCCTTGGTGCCATGAACTGTGGAATTCATAAGGACCTCCTTTGAAAACAGCTTGTCGAGGAGCTGCAGGGCCATAATGGTTGGCTTCGTAGCTGCCTTTGCAAAATCAAAGTCCACTTTGGCTAACGATCTCTTCGATGAGTGGGTAGCAGGTAATGGTTGCACCGTACTCCTTTTTTCCTTTTCCCCAGATGACTCTAACTTTCTGCCCTTGCTTAAGAGGTGAATACTTCCCACTGCTCCAATTCACTTGCGCAATTTGCTTATTCATTCTTCCTAGGTATGGTTTGATGGCACACTAAACGTCGACAGATACCTCACAACTGTACTTCGCCTTTTTATAGTTGGTAGGAAGCTCGTTTGGATCGAAAGTCCTTTATCGTGATTGGCTCTTACAGCTTTTATTGTTTGAGGTGTTTCAAAGTTTCTTTTCGCAACTGCAAAGTTGCATATAAAACTACAATGATCATTCACTTATTCAAAGTTTACTTCAGACAAAATCTTCCAATTTAATTTTGCATTTTCGACCGGCTCAAAAAACGAAAGAACCATTTCAGTCTTGAGCTTTCATCAATTTTTTTTCTTTCTTGTTCTTTTTCAGGGGGCGGCGAGCGCGTGCCGCCTCTGATGTTGAAAAAACTTCATCGACTATTGTCTAGTCTGTTTGAATAAATTTGTTTTTACTAATTATTAATTGTTAAACTAGTGCAATGCAGTGTTTATTTTAACGCATTTCAGTGTTAGTCAGAGGAATCTTGAGCGTTTGAGTCTCTCTTAGTGGCATTGGTTATCTTGGCAGCTTGCGCTTGCCGCCTCTGCTGTTGAAAGAACTTCACCGGCTATTGGGTAGTTTGTTTGAATAAATTTGTTTGTACTAATTATTAATTGTTAAACTAGTGCAATGCAGTGTTTATTTTAACGCATTTCAGGGTTAGTCAGAGGAATCTTGAGCATTCTATTCTCTCTTAGTTGCGTTGGTTATCTTGGCGGCTTGCGCGTGCGCCTTCTACTGTTAAAAAAAATATCGCACACCATTTTTAGTCTGTTTGAATAATAACTGCCACTCATGTTCACCAAGAATCTCCATTTTAGCACTATGACGCGTGAATAATGCATGCGCGTGCTAAAGATTTAAGAACTTTATTGGCCATTGACTTTTCTCAAAATTGGTGGCTCCTAAAGGAGCTGTTTTTAATTGTGTTACTAGTAATCAGCAACACTAATGTTTTGTCGCCGCACCGCCTTCAGCAATGACATCTGGGATGACTTCAAACACAACATGATCAATGTATCTGTTGCCTTTCTCTATGGTGACCTTCCTTCTCCAAAACTTATCTATTCCATTCACAAGTTCTTGCTTGGTCTGTGGCTTTACTTTTGTTTCCAAATAGAACTTAAGCTCATGCCACATATCTTCGATGGGGTTCATGTCTGGGCTTTCTGGGGGAGTTCGCCACCAGTTGATTC
>NC_090885.1:51927429-51929929 GCF_036669925.1 Montipora capricornis
ATGTCAGTATAGTTAGGCTGCTAAGCATCAGAATCATTCGTTTTGTGATACAAGAATAAAACTTGGCACGAATACTAATGTCAATGAACTAATCAATTTGTGATATGGAGGCATTTCATATATGGCTTACCATATCCAGAAATGCACATGTCAAAATTTCGGCCGTATTGTTTAAGCATGAAATCGAGACTGAGCTTATTATGGGTGTTTATGACCGGTTATAAACGTGGTTAAAGAACAAAATTAACGTTGTTAACACCTTTGACACATTGTATGTTTTACTTGACGTTTTCGCTTGGTCACGTGACTAATCATTGATTTCTTTGGACCTAAAATGAGGTAAATATTTAAAATATATGGGTTTTTTTTAAAAAGGTCATTGATTCAATCTTAACATACCTTTGAGATGCATCAAACTAAGAATCTTCCTGGCAGTTTCCTCCACAATTACATAAGGGAGTGCAGTGAAGGTTGGCCTTAAGACATTTGCATCGTCCATTGCACCCTTTTTTGCACCCACAATGAATAAGTTCATGGTAGCTGTCTTTAGCCTGGGATAGAGTTGTCCATAGAGGTTTCCATGTTTTACCTTCTTTTTCCCATCCCCATATACCTGGGCTTTGTATATCAGCCTTCTTTACAAGTGACTGGCCCCATGTAACCGCTCCTTGGTAAACTGCTCTCAAAATATGCTGTTTAAGTGCAGCAAATCAAATTGCTTTCGTGAAGCATAAAAGCATCATGATGTCGTCCAGCAACGGGGCCAAACAGGTTGGCTATCAATCCATTTGGACCTACCACACTCTAAACAAAGAAGAAACATGCTGTAATTGCTTGCAGTTCAAACTTTGTCATATTCATCTTCTTCATTACTTTTGTTTGCTAATTGTTTTCCAGAGAATACTTAGATCTTTTCTAGCCAAAAGACCAAATACAGTAAAAGAATGACACAGCTACTGTCATTGACACTGCACTTGGAATTTTAGTCCATGTGTTTGCTTGTGTCCAGAAAATAAGATTCTTTGATTTTGTATGGGTCTAATCTGAACTAGCTTTGTATATCAGCCTTCTTTACAAGTGACTGGCCCCATGTAACCGCTCCTTGGTAAACTGCTCTCAAAATATGCTGTTTAAGTGCAGCACAAGTTGGTGGTATTCCATCAATACTACGTGATTTCCTGGTAAAAAGGCCTCGTCTTAAATGGTTTACTTCTGAAAGAACACTGCTTTTGTCCTTCAAAAGTACAACAAATCTCTTAATCACAGGCAAAGATGCTTCAACATCTCTTAACATCGTTGAAGAGCTTGATAGATTAACTAATGCATCTGTGAGTTCAGGGTATAAATTCCAAAGTGCTCGTGCGTTTTTTTTCCCTCGTCCAGACAAAAAAGACACTGTGAAAAGAACAAATGTAAGCCAATATATATAGCTAATAATAATCATAATAATAATAATAATAATAGTAATAATAATAATAATAATAATAATCTTTTATTTGTTAAAGCAGGCTGATTATTCTGGCAGCTACCCGCTGATGTGGGCCTTCGTACTCCACACTCACTATCCCTACATTTACTATTTTGTACACACAACACTCCACTCACATGTTGATTTTTAGCTAAAATAAAAATACCTTTCTGAAGTGCTTTCCGACTCCAAAAGCAACCCATAATTTATTAACTTGAATGGTATGATATATTGAAACGGCTAAAACTAGAACGTCCGTGTCAATTGTACGTATCATGATACAATTGTATCCACTCATAGATGAATCATGTGTGAAGCATAATCCTAGTGTCATCTTCTTCGTGTGTACACGGCATAAGATTTGATAAATCATTGACCATGTTTGAATAGACCTTATCATCACGTGCTGTAAATCTCCTTTTCATCACTTTGTATGTGAACGACTTGCTCGGACAGGAGATGAAAGAGTTCCTCTTTGTTCTGGTCAACCCATAAAAATGATTGCCAGTTCTTTGGAATTGGTGTTGATGGTGTCACTTTCCTCCATGTACCCCCTCCTCTGTGATCTCTGGCACCTTTCTTAAGAGAGTCATCTTTGTAAACATTCCAGACAATGTCCAACCTTTTGACATCTTGAATCTTGTTTAGGATGTAAGGATTAAGAACATTGTCAGCATACTCTTGGAATGTTTTTGCAGATCCAGGGTTTAGCATCTGCACTGCAACTGCTCCATCAATGACAAGCACCTCCACGTCAGGATGTTGGCTAGCTAGTGAGCTTGCATAGCCTTCTGGGCACTTAACAAGATCTGCTTTCACACCTTTTCTCAATTCTCCCTTGTCTGCAAGTGATTGTGGCCATGGTTGAGTTTCATGCTTGAAGAAGTCATCCAAGTCCCCATCCTGACTTTGGCATGCTATGTAAAGTCGGGAGAAAAGTGCACAATCATTTTTCAGCTCAGCGATCCTATTTTTATGACTTGTTTGTTCTTGCTTTGGAGAGCAGAACAGAGGTAAGTTGTTTTTCTTCAG
>NC_090885.1:51949929-51977429 GCF_036669925.1 Montipora capricornis
ATTCTTAAACTAGAGAGTGTTTGACGTCATTTTCTCCTCGACCCAGCTCTCTCACGATTTTAAAGTTAGTAATGGCGGACCAATAAATAAGAAAATTCCAGCTAAAATAAACAAGTGTCTTTTTAAAATCAGAACTTAAAACTTGGGTGAGTTAGTGTTTAGTTAACATAGTTTTGAAATCCAAAGGAAAAACAATTTTTTTTTGGTCGTAGTACCACTTTAACTTTGAAGCAGTTTCAAGTCTTAACTTCCTTTCATTTTATTGTGTTCCAGTAATTATTTAAACTAGTTCTCTATTCCCTATGGTAAGGCAAAGTGAAAAGCAAAGTAATGCTAGAAATCCTGAAAGGTAACTGTGTTATTTACTGCAGGCTAAAAATGGAGAATATGTGCCACCTGATTTGAATATAGAATGGAAGACATAAATGGAATAATAGCATTGAGTAACAATGTAAACAACGGTAATCACAAACCTGTATGAACATCTTTTGGATGCATATGCCAGTGAAAGATTGTTAGCACACTCGATACTTCCGGTATGCCTGGGGCAAACAAATGATAATCAATGACAATAATTTATTGTTAATAGAATATTAATTAAGTAATGAATTTCTTCAACTTGCAAATCCTTAATTATAAGAATAATTTTCCTTTTCTACATGCATTACATGTAGTTCTGACCAGACGAGAATTTGGTTGAAAGTGAATAATTTACTTGCTAATCATACTTTTAAACAAATTTTACATCACATTTTAGTTGTAACACTAAAAGGAGGAAACTACATTTTGTTTTTATGTCTGATGTCTAATCTGCCTTCAAGACATGTCTAATCTGGTAAAAAATATTGCTTTTTGATAAACGTGTTGTCTGAAAAATGGATAAAAACACTTGTTTGATGTACTTTCATCTTTAAAACATTAAAATGACGTTTGTCAATGTACGTCAAACACTCTAAGCCTCCCTTTTGGTTACCTGAATCTAACATAAGATTTGAAGCTTGCAAGGAGCTGTGGTTCTAAAATGATCTTCTGAAGCGCTTCAAAGTCCTTATCCCTGCGGTCAAACCATGGAAGGCTATGTTCTTGTAACTCATCATGTTCACAACTACCTCCAACCCAGTCATGTTCGTCACACACATGATGCAGAAGTCCAATCCATTTATTCTAAAAAACAAAAGAGACTGTATCAGCCTAGTAAAAATGAGCCGGTGGTTGACAATTTTGCCGCTTCCTGTGGAATAATATTCTGTTGCCTACTCAAAACTCACATTGTGTGGGTTTAGTAATATCAAAAGAAAAACCACACAAGTTTGTTGCCTAGTACTTTGGATATCCTGCCTACTAATTCAAAACATTTCGACTGGGCTGCTATATGTTTGCTATTATGCAAAAAAATATATATTACAATAACATTTAAATTCTAAGGAAGACTGTCACTGCCGACATGTGAAAGAGGTGAAACTTGTATGCAACAGTATGACTACCTTCATGATTTCAACAGCCTCGTCGTCACTGGTTGTGGCCGTGTCCTTGCAGCTGCTTGCACAATGCCAGAAATGCAGGATTATGTCATCTGCCCAATCCTTTATCTTGTCCATGTCTTTTAATTTTCCAACCTATAAGTATCGAGTCAGCAGAGAATAGTTGGTATTTTTCGGTATCTACAATGTAAAAAGTGGTCTGCTAACCATGAAATAACTTTTCCTGTGGTTACACAGTTATTATCTCAAATAATACCAAGATTGCCATAATAATTGATTGCCTGCTGGAGAAAATATTACCTTTGCCAGGCACTTCCTTATACTCTTTGATTTGTGCCACACATCCAGACTGTGGAACACTCCTTGAAACTCGTCAGCTAAAAAAGAACAAAAACCACAAATTGGGAGAGTGACTAGTGCTATATGTTTCTTTTTAGAGTATGTCCTGCAAAAGGATGCCAAACTTGAACAACAGTCTATTTCTTTCAAGAAAAAACTAGTCAATGTAAGGGAAAGCAAGTAACAAACACTTTGCCGAAGGACAATAGGGAAGCCATGCAGACAGAATCGAGTGACATAGAATGTGCTTGCAAGCCATGAGTGTTTGATGCAAGATTGTGTAGATGAACATAATGTAGTTAACAAAATAAATAGTGATAAACTTGGTTGAGTATTGCTTGTTTAATCTTACCAATCAACTTTTTTATTGTTGACGAGGCATCAGTGACAATTTCAACAACATTCAAGACTCCTTTAAGCCGCTGAAGCGCACTCTGTAATGCCCTTTTCTCCATGTTAACAGACACCAAATTAACATGACGTTTGTCCTTCACCTCAACCTCCAGGATATAGCCACTGACCAGCTCCATCAAGAAATAACATAAATTCTTAGCTGTATGCCCAGGAGAATCACACTGGCCATTACCACAGACAATCACTTCTTTATTAATAAAATCTTTGAGAATCTGCTCCCTCTGCCAGGACCACCACTCATTAACAACAGGTATCAGGTACAGTCTCTGCACCCGGTAGAATGTGGCATCTGAGAAGAAGGACAGACCCATAAATCTAGCCATTTTCTCAATTTTAAAGAAACTGTTCCCTGATAGCAGGATGGCAGCAGCTGTTTGTATGTTATTTACATACACATCATTTACATCTTTTGATGATGTAAACTTTCCCTGGTGACCAGACGAACACTTCCAGTTGACTATCAAAGTAGGACCAATAGTGTGGTGTTTAATGATTGCTTGATTAACACAGCCTGGTTGACGGCAATACTTGAAGAGCTCCAAGAACAAATCAAGTGAGCAAATCACTTTGGTATCCTTGGCCAGTGAGACTTCTTCCTTAAGGGTACCCTGCTCCTCTAGCCTACTAAGCTTGGGATATCGTATGGGCATAGTGGGAATGTTAGAAACAGAGGGCATGGGTAATGCAGTTGGCACTGTTGACGGCGAAACAATGGCAGGGTTTTGAGATAAAACAGGACAATCTTGCACTGGCAGCTCAATTGTCAGATCAGCTTCAGTTCTTTCAACAGGATTTGAGGTTGAATCTGTTTCAATTCTAAGCTCGTTGTCATCATCTTGGTCACTCATCTCTTCCTCATCTTCTATGTCAGATCTAGAAGGTCAGATAATTCAAGAATACCTTTTAATTAATGCCAATGTTTCTTTTTGGTTAATTTGTCTTCTGGTATCAATAAAATTAGTAATTGATTGTGTTTCACTATCCTTTGACCTTTGATTTAGAATCACTCGAGCTGTATTGACTGCCAATATCTTCACCCAAATGTGATGCCCTCCACTGGATCAGATCACACCATACACACTGTTATAACAAGTTCTATTTCGCCTGCATAGTCATAAGATTTATCTCCCGGAAACAACATGTTAACTTATAAACTTACCCAGTGTCATATACTTCAGAACTGTCACTAATTGCACTCTCGCAATCAATAGTCTGATCTTCATCTAGATCCTGTAAGGCTTCTTGTACACTGAAAATAACACTTTCAAAACATAACTAATATTAAACCATTCAGTGATTACAATTATTGTATTACTGGTTTTGTTTGGTACACTTACACTACATTGCAAGCCAATTTGAAAGTAAAAGTTTTGCAATGGATTTATATGTTGTGGTTCAATTATTTCCTTGGTTTAAATTTTTATTTTGTTTGTTTATGGGTATGATAGTGTATGATAATGAGTTTCAAACAAAGGGAAATAAATTTTAAACCAAGAAAGAAATTAAAGAATAATAATACGGTACTTTGCTACTGATTCTAAAGTTGTGATGCTCACGTTCCTTCCTTGATTCATTAAATATTACCATTTACTCCTTGACTGTTGAAGTGGGACACACTTGAACTCACATGACACAGTTTCAATACCGTAATAATATTGGCTAGTGAGAATTAACATTCACTAGCATCATGCTGCTCACTAACCTCAGATGCCAATATTGTACAAGACCCAGATAAAGCATTCCTTTTTGAAGTACAGTAGAAAGCTAGTTTAAGTAGAGTAACCTACTGTACCAACAAGGTTTGAATGAGTTTTTCCATAGTTACTACAGTTTTAAGGACCAAAGTTGCCGACTCCTCTGAGGAGGGCAGTAGACAAGTTTCATTGGCTGTCAGTGTTTATCGAAAGCACGGAATACTTGAGACAGAATAGAAAAACGTTATCTTGGATTTCTTACAAAGTCGCAACAAAATAAGTGCCACATTACAAATAAACAATAACCAACATCAATACATACTGTGAATTTCTTTCCATACAATCACTTTCACTGTCTGATGAGTCTGTGTGTGTGGACTCATCAGTATCCTGGTACTTGCCTGCATCATCAACCGCTATTACTGAGTCATTTACAACACGGTAGCTAACGTTATGAGTTGACAACTCTGAGACAGCAATTCCTGTTACATCCACATCACTAAACAGGAGATAAAATAAACAACTTTGAACCAGCAAGGATGCAAACAACTATAAATGTAACTCATACCACTTGTTTATAGAAGTTCCCTTATAGACCCAGTTTTCAAGCCGCATTAGAAAGTTATTCAAAACAAGAAATAAATGCTTACTCACCTCGAATCATCATTTCCTACACTGACAACAGAATAATCAACTTTTTCTTGTACTGGTACAGATAATTCTTGCAAAGGAGTGGATGACAACAGTGGCCCTTCATAAGAGAGGAATATACTTCAGTCTTATTGAATAGCGTAGAATGTGGAAGTACAGATATTTCTTGATCTTTTTGGGGCCTTTCAGTTTTAGGACTAGTAATTAGTAATGGAAAGACATTTATTCAATCTAGAATCAAGTACATCGTTAATCTCACCTTCAATATGGCGTCGTTTTGAGGAAGGAAGGTTTATGGACGATGCCCCTCTCTTTTTACAAACGGTTGATGCGATTTCCCTATAAAAGAAAATAAATACATACATTCAAAACAACTGATTAACTCAAAATTAGACCGCTAGCAGACAGACTGAACAGACATTTTATGCATGTACCTTCTTCTTCTCTCGAGTGATAGAAGATGGGCAGCAAACATGAAATCGTTGTCATATCCGCACTTGATCCTTGCAGAAACCCAAGATGAAAAAATTGTTCCATCCAACGAAATCCTTTTATGAGTCTTTCGCCAAAACTGAAGCCTCGCTGACTGGCTGGCGAAGATTTTCTTGCGGCCGCTTCCTGATCGGCGGCCTCCATGAGAGGACATTTTGTTAACTCCAAACAGTTGACCTCAAATAAGCCGTTGATCAGAGTAATTGAAACAAAAACACACAGGAACCTTCTAAGAGGGCTGTGAAATAGCAACGAACGTCTGACTATGCGAACTGTTAACGGATGGCTGAGATAAAAAACGATAAAGTCTTGATATTGAATCACCCGCAGAACTTGAAAAAGTTGGCGAACGTTTTCAAGATGTAACGCTTCTTCGCGCACATGCGCAGTGTGTGACATAGCTCCTTTAAGTTTAAATGGCTTTTATTTCGAAAAATCCTACTTAAATTTACAGTAATTCAAGAGAAGTTACTCACTTACCTGAACATGTGTAAGTCGCCATTTTGAAAACCGAGGGAAGGCTGGGCACTAGTTAAGGTTATTTTTGCAAATATCCTCCAAATATAATGCACCATTTTTTTTTTGGCCAAAAAAATGAATGTGAATAATTCTGAATGAAAAAACCCAGAAGTACACATTGTTATCTAATCACTCTGCAGTGAAACGAAAACAAAATAATTTATAACTTAGTATAAGGAAGGAAACACCAGTCATAGGAGGGGGCATCTCGTTTATTGATCAGACATAAATTGCCCCAGGATAGTAATAAACACTGAAAATAGCTAAAAACAAAATTTCCGAAATGAACTGATCAAAAGCGGAGATGCCGTCGAAGTGACAACTCCTAACGGACAAACTCCTTAAATATTAACTACTTAGCATAAATATGTAACCTGCATGCCAACGAAATCTACATACCAGCACAAAACTATCTTACAATAACAACGTGAAAAATTATATTTGTTATCTAATCACTCTGCAGTGAAACGAAAACAAAATAATTTATAACTTACTATAAGGAAGAAAACACCAGTCATAGGAGGGGGCATCTCGTTTATTGATCAGACATAAATTGCCCCATTTCGAAGATAAAGCACAATTTAAAGAGAACTATAGACCTAAGGAACGAGAAACTGAAAGAAGAGAATTGATGTTATCTTTAACATAGCCATCCTTGGCACGATCTGATTTCCAACGACCATGTCGTTTAAACAAACGATCGCTGATGCCAGCGTTTGCAGCGGCGGAGGCGCCACCTGATCTTAAGCTATGTAAACCATAACTAGACTTAGGAAAACCTAGTTCAACTAAAGAATTAAGCAAAAGCTCCCTAGCCCTAGAATAGGATATAGGTCGTGAACCTAGAGAATAGCTAAGAGTGGACTTATGATAAACAAGATTGCGAAATACAAAGTCACTAGAATTACAATTCAAACAAGCGAGATGAAAATAACGAGACAGTACCCGTCCTATCCAAAAGAACTGAAGAACCATCCCTATATACGTCAGTCTTACTACTGGCAATAGTAATCTTAACATACTCCGAATTTTGGAAATTTACATCACAACAGCGCAACTTAGCTAGCTCGTCAAAGCATAACCTATAACTACGGAAAGAACGATCTTCATTAATGGTGGATGGCCAAAAAATGGCAGACGGCCAATAAGGGACCACAAGGGCGCCTACGCACTTACATAATTTGACATGCTCAATAACTTGAGTGACAAGGCAAACAGGAGGGACCAACCAACAGTTCTCACCTTGCCAGCTATGACTAAGAGCATCTACACCCAAAGTGTTGGGACTGTAAAAGCGCGAATAGAACCTAGGCAACTTAGTATTTGCATAACTAGCAAAACAATCTACAGTGAAAGGACCCCATCAAGAATCTATTGCACGAAAATAATCGTTGGAAACACACCAGTCGTCAAAATCAACGATCTTACTGTAATAATCAACTTTCTGATTAAGCGTACGAGGAATCCATTCCACTGACAACCTAATACCATGAGCAGAAGACAAACAGAAAATATCCTTAGCAATAGTATTTAAATGTGGCTTATTGCTCCCGGAATCTGTAATGAACGCTACAGCTTTATTATCAGTATAAAGCTTAACAGAGGAATTATGCAAAATGGGAGCAAAACTTCTCAACGCAAAACTAACAGACTTCAATTCCCTCCAAGTGGAGCTTTGCTTCATTTCAAGATCATCAAAATTCTTGTGGGCAACAAGAAACCCGTCGACCTCAAAATAAATGTAAGAAGCGCAAGCAACGTCACTAGCGTCGGAATAGACAATGTGATGAGGAACATTAACTGGATAGACAAAAGGTCTAGAATTAAGTGCCCGAGCATTGGCACACCAATAATTTAACTCAGAAATAGCTTCATCAGTAAGAAAAACCCCGGCATTCCAAGATGCTCTATCTACAATAACAGAATGCAATGCTTTCGTCATAATCTTGCAAATATGGCCAAAAACAAGCATACAGGAAATGATACGCCCGGTAACCTGAGCCAGCATCCTGGCAGTTACTACACGAGAACTAGAAACCTCCCCTATGGACGCAAGCAGAACTGATATCTTATCTTCAGGAATAGACAACAAGCCCCGAGCAAAATCCCAGTGAAAACCAAGCCAGCGAAGCAACTGACTAGGGATCCACATACACTTATCCTTATTTGGGACGAACCCCGAGCTAATTAAATCAGAATGCACCAACAAAGATTGTCGAAGGCAAGTATCCTTCGTACCACATACTCCCAGACCGTCATCTAAATAAACTACAATGCGGAGGGCCTGAGAACGCCAATGCTTGACGAGGGGACGCATAACTTTGGTGAAAATATAAGGGCCCGTAGAAAGACCAAAGGGCAGGACGACAAACTTAAAATATTTGCGAACCCCATTGAAAACCCACGAAAAACCGAGAAATCTTTGATGTGTGGGGTAAATTTCAACATGATGATACCCAGACTTAATATCGAAAGAATAAGCCCACAAATTAGAAAGAGACTCGCCGATCAAAAAATTTAGCATAGACTGAGCATCCTCAAACTTAATTTTGGACTTATTCACAAAGAAATTAACATGCCTAAGATCCAATATAAGCCTCTTCTTACCACTTGACTGTACAGAAACAGACAATGGGTTAACCACGTCAGGCGGGCGAGTACACGAAACAATAGAGCCAACCCTAAGTAACTCCTGAATAGCGGATTCTACAAAATCACTCTCACCCAAAGCTGAGCGATTATTATTAAGAAAAACAATTGTAGGTTCCCGTGAAAAGGGAATCTTATAACCAAAACTTAAGGTATCTAAAATAAGCTTAGAGGCACCAATGCTTTGCCAAAAGGAAATATTAGCTTTAAGCCTACCCTTAACAATAACTTGACTAGAGCCTTCAAAATATTCTGCAAAGTAAGAATCAAGAGAAATGTGATCCAAGTCAAAGTCAAAGTCAGAGTACTTATCTGGACCCAATCGTGCAAGAACATTTGCCAAATCAGACGGTGGTTGACTTTGTGGACGTTGAACTGGCGGCAGTGCTGGGGAGACTAGATCTTGTTTTGTAGAACAAAGGACAGGCTGGCGAATTAGACCAGTGTCCTCGCTGATTGCAGTTAAAGCAGATGTCAGAAGGCTGGACGTGTCGGGCGGCACGAAAGGGCTGATGAAAATAAGAGCGGTGAGCAGAAAATGGAAAAGACGTAACAGCAGAAGTCGAAGATCCAGGGACTTGTACAGCCTGAAAATCTCGGAATTTAGCAGCATTTGAGAACCTTGAAACACGAGATTTGCCGGAAGACTTCTGCTTAATCTTGGTAAACGCACGACGCTCAGCTGCCCGAAGTTTCTTCTCGTCTTCTGAATTTTCAGCGAGTTCGTCGGACTCATATTCTTCAACTGCAGCCCAGCCAGCGGGACTTTTATCAGCAAAGCGGATCAACTTAATGCGTTTCTCAAGGTCAGACTTGGCCTTTTGGAGATGTTCTTGAACAGCCAGCAGGTTTCCCTCGGACAGATTAGAGATAGCCAGATCAAGGCAGTCAAGGAGCTGTGTATTAAACTCAAACTGGATTCTGTTACCTTTAAATTGAAGTGAACTAGCTGCCTTAGAGTCTGTTTTCAATTTCTTTAGTTCTCGCCGAGTTTCCACCTCGCGTTCGTCCAAGGAGCGCTTGAAATCGCCAAATGTTTTCTGCAACTTCGAATCAAGAAGGGAAGAAATCAGCGAGATCGTCTCGGAATTAGAAAAGTCTATCTGTTGAGGTTGGAATGATGCAGTTTCCGGCGGTGGATTAGACATAGCACGAAAATAAACTAAAAACAAAATTTCCGAAATGAACTGATCAAAAGCGGAGATGCCGTCGAAGTGACAACTCCTAACGGACAAACTCCTTAAATATTAACTACTTAGCATAAATATGTAACCTGCATGCCAACGAAATCTACATACCAGCACAAAACTATCTTACAATAACAACGTGAAAAATTATATATATTTATTTATTTATGTTTAAAGTAAGTACATATTCATTTGCATTCTATCACGTGATTAGTCATGTGACTAGTCGAAAACTTTGAACAGAGTCCTCTATTTATATTCCAGATGTTAATTACGTCGATTTTGTTCTTTTACTGCCGTCAACACCGCTCAAAAATGCCATATATGCTCAGCCTCATTTCCATGCCGAAACAAAATGACTGAATTTTTGAAATGTGCATTTCTGGAAAAATAAGCCATATCTGAAATGCCTCCATATCACAAATTGATCAGTACATTTACATTAGTATTTGTGCCAAGTGTCATGCTTGTATCACAAAACGAACGATTTGCACATTCTATGTATCTTAGCAGCCTAACTAGTAGAAAGTAGACCGACACTTTCTCCGTGATCAAGTGCATTCTTCCATTTCTCTGTTAACAAAAGGAGGGTGGTTAGCAGCCTAACTAGTAGAGGAGATTTTTTTTAACTTCGAGCATTGCACGGTCAAAAAGACCATAATAATTTTTTGCTGCCGGTCAAATTTAGTTGGAATCATGTGTGTTTCGGGCTATGGAATAACTTTGATTGCCGCTTTAATCATTTCGACTCATAAAAAGTGCTGTTCCCTTTGTTCATTTCTAACCTTTTGGGAAGGATATGAAGCATTTTGTGGTAGAAAAACCCCTAGGATGCAAATGGCAGATTCGCTTCGTCAGAGTTGCCATGAGATGCAAACAATGCTGGCTGTTTGTCACAGAGGTTATGGCTGATTCTGACGGTTCTAGACGGTTTACTTTCGATCTTGCCAAAGCAATTCATTAAAGGTATGTAATTTTTTTACTTCTATAACCTAAGTTATTTCAATGACAAGTAATACTTTAAAACTCTGAAATCTTTTTAAAAGACTGCTTTAAAGAACAATTAGCATAATGGTCACGCACCAGTGGCTCAGTTTGTTGAGCATCAGGCTGTCATGCGGGAGGTCGTGAGTTCGACTCCGGCCAAACCAACACTCAGGATCTTAAAATAACTGAGGAGAATGTGCTGCCTTTGTAATTACATCTGCAAATGGTTAGACTTTCAAGTCTTCTCGGATAAGGACTGTAAATTGGAGGTCCCGTCTCGTAACCCTTGTTGGAAATTAAATACTATGGGATGTTAAAGAACCCACTCACTATTCGATAAGAGTAGGGGATGTAGTCCCCCGTGTTGTGGTCTAACCTTATCAGGACTGGGGCATCTTTCACTTCCACAAAATTAATTGTAAACTGGATAACAAGCAGTCTGGCTAAAGTCCCCCACAAAGTATTGTAAATTTGTCCTGAAAAGCCCCCGTGGGGAGAGACTAATAGCCTAATGACTGTATTTGATTGCGGTAAAGCACTCGACTTTCTGAATTGACTATGTGTATATATATATATATATATATATTGTAAAAGAAGTTGCTATCATATTTTTAATATTCTTCTTTTTCTTTATTGTAAAGTCCATATAAGTACTAAATTCATTATTATTATTATTATTATGTTTTCCGAAACCCATAGTATTTACCTGTTTCTTGTCAGGCTACACCGCAAGAATCTTGTTGTACCAAGGATTGCACGTCTTAATTGAAAGTTTCTAGATGTTCCACACTTGATCTGAGAATTATTTACTTTAAATGTATTTCAACCGGTTGTCTGATCTTGGCCTCAGACTTGCAGTGTAGTGCTTCCACTTAGTAAATACTGGATTACTGATCATACTGTTTTTGAACATCCACCTCATGGTAAAATGGTTTTGACATCATGAACTTTTCCAATCATCCACGATTTCTTTTTGGCAGAGATAATTGGTTAACAATTGTTTATGGCAACACTTTTTATCTGCTTGGTTGTAAGTTCATTGTATAGTGTACCAGACATAATGTCACTACAATACAGAACGTTAAAGCGCAAGCTTTTCAGTGCTACCTAAATAAATGTGGTTTTGTTTTGAACCAGTTGCATGGTTTTAGTTTGAAAATACACCACCCCAGTTTGTTTACATAATTAACATTTGAAACCACTTGTGTTCGAGCTTCATTCACTTGCGCCCGAAGGTTGTACTTATATTTTGACAACAGCATTCTTTGCCTCGTACATTGTTTTTGGAAAGTTCACATCATTTCCAAGAATTTTTGCTCAAGAAAGTGAAGGTGATGCCAAAAAACTTACGCTAGACTGCTGGGCTTAAGGGCGAAGCTATTGAAATATCCTGTTAGACAGTGTTGGAACATGTACCACTGTAGCAAAAATATGTTCTTTCTGAATTTTCTTGTACCGGAAACAGTCATATATTATTTGTGAACGTTGTTTGTTTACCCTTCGACGTCTTTGCTTTGATCATTAATCATGATGTTGTCTGGTTTACGTTGGCTCCTCAGCATTCCACCTAAGCGAGTTCAAAGCAGCTTATCTACCGGGATGAAATTCTCCATGCCAAGTTCTGTGAAAATATTACAGAGTCCTGCCTTCTCTGCGATTATTTTGAAATTTCGTGCAGACAAACCCTTAAAAAATGCCCTAAGGCTTATAGGTCTGATCTCCAGTTGTTCACATTCCTGTTTATATCTATCATAAAAGGCAGACTTGTTTTACTTAAACCACAAAACAGGTTGATGTCCTCCTCCTAATAATTCACTTATCCATGATTTGTGTTTTCCATCCCAGGGGGCAGTTTTATAAGATGAATACTCTCACTGTCTGGATGATGGATACATTCCAAGACAAAAGCAATGGTTTCTGACTATATTGGCATTATATTTTCGGAAGTGCTGCTCCTGGACCATACATCTTACTATGCAGTCTAGCTTTTGTTAATTCGTAGTCTGTGCATGATACGTCTTCTCCTCGACTGTTGTAAACCTGAATATTTGCTTAAGTTCCTTATTTGTCTACAAAAAAATCACCCTTGAGAAAACTCCTGTTATTGTGTATGTTTCCTTTGATTGGCATTTTATTGGATTTTCTCTAGAAATATGTTTTCCATAAAGCTGCAGTGCAATACAGTCTAAATATCTTATGAAATATAGAAATTTATTGTTTTTCTGATGAAAAATAAGAGCCTATTAAGAAACTAAATGTAATCAGCCTGAATTGTAAAAAATTAGCCTAAAATATTAGAACCTTAAAAATTCTAGGTTCTTATACACAGGTTTTTACTGTATTTCGTAGGGTTAGTGACTGTTACCTTGTTATACAAGCATGACAGTATGCCGTGTTTTCAGTTTCTCGGGCTTGGGAGATCCTTCAATTGTGTTGAGCTTTTCATTATCAATCCAAATAAACTGAAAAACCAACTAATAAGGTAGACTATGTATGGTGGAATTTTACTATGTGAATTAAAAATAGGAAAGTTTTGTGTGGAAATATGAATGTTACCCGGTACCCCAACAAGTTGGCCTTCAAGAATTTCCTGGCAGATCTCTTTTCAATTTCTGTTTTAAGTTCAGCTTCTTTTTGCCTTGCACAGTTTTTAACTTTGTTTCGAATCCTCCGCTGAGTTTGCTTTGACGCCAGTTCATATGATACAGGGGGACGACCAACTTGATTTTGATCACAATTGTTTGCAGACAGGGGCTGTGGAACACTTTTGTTTACACTAGATGACAGCCTGTGCAACCTTCCATAACATGCACCACGGCACCTTAAACTGCTCATGAGGGCCACACTACTAAACTCATTTCCAAGAAAGTTTTTTTAGCTTCAGGGGACAAACCATCTACTGACTTTGGTAATGACTTAAACGTTTTAGCTTGTACAGGGAAGTTGTGCATTTTGACGGTGAATGTCGGAGGTGGATAGTGGTATTCCTACAGGCTTGGCATGTTCGTTCCATCACTTTTCCTTTAGCATTTATGGGACGAGATTCTTCCTTTCTCATAGGTTTTTTTACATATACTACTAGTAAGTACTGAAGAAGACGTTGTTTACAATGTCTGAGGCTCAGCTGGGACTAGGTTTTTTTTTCAATTCTCCACAAAGATCAAACCCTCAATAATTTTTTTTTAACTTTGATATAAGCTAGACTTAAGTCTAGTGAATTGGAAAGTGAAACAGTTGTGGCAAATTTTATATTAAACTCAACTCAACAATCGAAATTGAAAGTTGACAATTGAAGCTGAGCTGAACACAATCTTAATGTGTGTAAAGGGGGAACTGAAAAGGAGACACTTAAATGTAAAAAATGTAAATGCTTTGTGTATAGTGGAAGTGCACTTAGCTATCAAGCTAGTTTACAGGCACCCCACTTTTAACAATGTGAAAGAAACAATTCAAAGTTAACAGAAACATTATTAAGAACCCCAACTGGCAGGAGGCAACCAGTTGGCTATTTACAAAGCGTGGTAAAGTTGAATCCGGGACAACCGGAAACAAATCCTAACCAGAGGTTAGAACGGGATTTGAACCTGGAGCAGCCGCATGCAAACCCAACGTCCTAACCACTCGACCACGCTGCCTCCTCCTTAAATGACGTATAAAATTTACAGCGTGTAAAATGGAATAAACTCTCAATTGGTTGGTAAAATACTGCGACTTCAAACTACACAGTTCAGTTCTAAGACTTCAAACTAATCCAAAACACTGGGGGTCTCACGAACCTTTTTACCAAAGAAGTGTACGGGAAATAAGCTGAAAATTCAACTCAATGAAACTTATCCAGGAATACTCAATACCTTTCAAAACAAAAAAGGACAAAATTACCTTTTGCAAGGTCTAACGATAGAGTACGCCTAGCTGTAACGACAACAGCAGTCTGATAACGATCTATAGGAAACCTCACTGAACTCGGCTACCTCAATTATCAGATCACAGACAAGGCAATGACAAAAGAACTATTCGTACTATTTAATAGAAATATAATAACTCATCATAGGTTTACAACCTGAAGATAATACAAAAGCAAGTCTCCACACACTATAAATTCTAGACTGATCTCTTATGGCAGACAAATTGTTTTCGAACACTTTGCATACAGGTTATAACCTTAAATGAAGGTTAAACTAAATACGATGAACTCACCGCTTTAAAACGTTTTTCGAAGCTTTACAGATCTTTCCGAAGTGACTGAATGAAATACCTGTGTAAAATGGTTGGCTAATCGCTTGCACTCAACAAAACTTTTATGTGCTCTTCCGCCACGACACAATATGGCAGACGGTGTATGTCTTGATCTGAAAGTAAGATGCGCACACAAGCTCTTATGGGATTTTTGCCGCTGGCGCCCTTTATTGCTCGAAGTTAAAAAAATCTCGTCTTAATACTACTCATTTATGCCTTTCTCCCTTCACCAATAAGGAAAATTACAACTACAGTATGGGCGGCATTACCCAAGGTCGTTTTACTGGACACTAATAAAAAAAGACACCATGATATGGAGGGCTGAGGGCAAAGGCCCAAAGCCGATTTAATAAAAAAATAATTTCTCTTTATTTAATTATATATTAAAATTATGTATCAAACGAAAATCATAGCAAGCCCACGGGGACAGCTATTCTTAGAGTTATTTTCATAGAATTATGTCGTAGAGTTAGAGTTAAGTTTCCAAAATCCTTAGCCAACATTCATAAAAGCTAACCTTAGGCCTAAGGTTAGGATTTAGGTCTTCCAAAATCTTGAATTCAGGATTTTGGAAACCCAACTCTAACTCTAATGTCATAACTCTATGAAAATAATTCTATTGCTATTCAACCTCGGGGCCCAGTAAAGGTGAGGGCGCAAACCGCCAAAGCAGAATGATGACAATCGTGATGCTGCCCCACCCGAGGGAAATGCAGCGCTTTAAACCTTTCAACAAGTACTGATTGGACTGCTGCCCTTGCAAATCAGTCCCATCACTCTTTAGTCCTTCAATGCACTGCTTCTGCCGCCAGCTATGCATGAATTGAAGTAAGCTATGTCAACAGTGAAGATATTCTGATGTACTTGAGGAAGGCATTTGACACCCTGTTCTGCTGCAAATGAAGCAGCACCTATGCAAAAACTATGTCCTTTGTAACGTGTGGAGTGAAGCCCACATGTTCGTAATGAAATGGAAAGAAGGTCTGCAAAAAAGCTTCTAGGGACTGGACTATTGTCTGAGTTAAGAAAAAGAGGACCTGGTGTGTCCCTCGCAGGGCTGAATATTCAAGCAACAACTGCACTGGGCAACAAGAATTCTGTTGATGTAGGACTAGTGAAAAAGGGGGCTGATTGTAATTATCTTTAAAATTGCCAAAGGTGACCTTAAGAGCCACAATGCGATCAGAAGCATCGACCAGTTTAGATACCTGATGGACCTGTAAAGGAATGCTAGCACCCTTATGCGAGCTGAAGGTCATCTCGCCAATTCGAAGGAGAGCAAAAAAGGCTGTTGAACACATTGCTCGAAATTGACATCTTTGGTATTCTGAAATAGCCAGCTTAGATGAGCTATCCATTAGTCGTTGAAGAACCGGAAGTGTAATAGGCAAGCGGCTATCAAAACGAGAACTATATCCTTTAAGAATCTGTATAATAAAAAAAGGCTTTAGTATGATCAGGGAAGCTGAGAAACTTGTGAGTGTAGCCTGAGGCAGAAGCATAAAAACTAACTGTTGATGGAGCCTATTGTTTATCGTACATATAAGCTATAAAAAGAGCCAACGTATGGAAGGAGATGGGAAAAGTTGTTGAAACAGAGTGAAAAACCATGTTAGAAAATTGATAAAATATCTTCCAAGCCGCCGATACGTTGGGATGGCTGAAGGCTTGATTTAGCAAGCATGGAAACTATATAACCCAACTCAGAGGCTGCAGATACGGGGGAATGGTCGTGGGAAAGGGGGCCAGGTGTTGGAAAGTCTGGACCTGCAAGCGAGACAGAGCATCAGCTAGGTTGTTATGAATTCCTGGAATATGCTTTGCTTTGAAAAGAATGTTATGATGCAGACATTGCGAAACAAGCTTCCATACAAAGGCCATCAATACCCTATCTTTACATGTTTGCTCATTAATGACATGCGCCAGGGATTCATTGTCATTAAAAAACAATACACATTGATTGCTCATGTCTCCACCCCAAAGGTACAAACTCAAGACAATAGTGTAGAACTCCAGAATAGCAATATTCTGGTATTCCCAACTTGGAGGTCATTTCCCATAGCACCAGTGAGACCCAAATATCGCACTGAAACCCAATGCGCCCGAGGCATCTGTGAACAGATTTAATTTTGATGAACTGAGCCAGGTGTCTTCTAGAAAAGTTGATGTCCCATTGAAATGGGATAAAAAGGGCAACCACATTTCAAGATCCTCGTAATTCTCTATTAAGTCTAATGTAATGATTGGGTGAACGAATGCCCACAGTCAAGTTGATAAGCCGCCTTAAAAAGGCTCGACCTGGTTTAATGACGAAACAAGCAAGGTTTAAGAGGCCGGTAAGGGAGTGTACATCTTTAAGGGTGACTTTTTTGCGACGAGAGAAATCTGAAATGAGTGAAATACATTTATTGATTTTATCTAGAGGTAAACAAGCCTCCAGAAGAATGGAGTCCAATTCAATGCCCGCAAAAGACAAAGTGGTAGCAGGGCCACAAGTCTTCACCAAGGTCCTGGACACCATGAAGGTCATCCGCCCGCATCGAAGGGAACTGTACGCCCAACCACACCATATAAACTAACCGAGGCCATGGAAAGGTTCTTGACTTGTTTTAGAACTTTGTCGTCACTTATGGAAATTCTTGTCGTGTTAATCACTTTGATTCCTCGGACCTTGTTCTGATATTGGAAGAAACTGAGAAATTACTCAGGTGGCTTTGTCTGTAATGATTTGTCCAGGACCAGACTTAAGTACAATTTTCAAGCCTATATTGCATAAAGGTGTAATACAATCACTTGTGTTTATTAAACTCTGAAGTCCATCATTGACGGAAGTAAACTTCATCATTTTTCCATCTTCAGTTAGAATAGTTATCTGTGCAATGAGTTTTGTTTTTGATCTACCTTGAAGTGTGGTATTTCCACAGCTAGTGCATGTTATCATCTCATCTTTGGCTGTTTCTTTGTCTATTGTCATGTTGCATACAATGCAGGGCGTATTGCATTTTAGCTGGGCAGCTATACATTGCCCTTTAAGCAGATGCTCTGGCAATCCTTTAAGTCCTCTATTTCTTCATATTCTGTCAAGTCATTTGTGTTTAAAAATTTCTCATCTTCAAAATTGATGAAACGGTACGATTTGCCAGTGTGGATATCATCGATTATGTTTTCCCAAAGTACGAGCTTCATGGAATTGGTATTGTCTCCTATGACAGTATCACATTTGAGGGGTTCAGAACCATAGTGGGCTAAACCACTTCAAGCTAATTTACAGAAAAAGCACGGTTAATTTAAGTACAGGAAAAAAATATATTGACAAGGTCTTTCTTGTGAAAACATGTTTATTCTTTATAGGAATATCAATTACATCATGATATAACTTATCTTTACCACTATTATGGTGTGCACTTTAAAATTTAATGAAAACAAATAATAACAATAGTGGACACAGTTCTGTCACAGCCACTTCAGACAGTTTGTTCAAAATATGAACAAGTGCCACACAAATTTGCTCCCTTAGACTATGATAGTGAATGAAGCAAGGACCTACAGCACAATTTATTTGAATTAGACTTGGGGAGATTTGTTGGAAATTTTTGAAGAGGAACAACAACGACAAAAATACTAAAATTAGATGAGCCAGAAACTTCTTTGCACTAATACCTAGAGCTTAACAGAAAGAAAAATGTGTAAAATATGTCTCAACCAACAACCACATAACAGTCAACATAACAGTTCAAACTAAACTGAACAAGCCTCCTTAAAAAGGCTTATAATATTATTATGCAACCCAAAAACATGTTCGCCATTCTTTAAAGAAACTGGTCAGTAACTCTATGCAAAAACAAGAGATCATTCCCGAAAGAAGTGTCTTTGAAGTCCCTTAAAATGGAATTCCATTCAGTGAAATTGTTCAGAGAAGCGATTGGAGTCACTGCAAAAAATGTTAAATTGCTGCTTTGTTCAAGCATCTTTGCCAGTTGCGGCTGAAATTTGAGAACATCTCTGCCGAAAAATATTTAAGTTTTTTTGCACTGACACAAAACTGCTGCAACTGACATGACTTAAACTGAAAGCAAAAGTTTATTGACAGTTTCTGAAGGTTAGGGTGGCCCTGACGTCCTTGTAATGCACTGTCAGGACTGATGTTTTGACATTGATCCATACATAACTCTTCCAAGTGCAACATGTCTTTAGTAAATGAAACATCTGTGACGCATTTCAAGAAGCTGATGTTTAAATTCCTCAAGTTAATACACTGCCCAATACCATTTGCAATAAATTCCAGACTGGTCTCATTTCTCAAATCTCTCAAGCAGCTGTGTATTGTTAATTCCCTGAAGTGTACTGCATGCTGAACAATGGTGTTTTCAAAAGACCTTTTTGTTAAGCACATGTGTTTAAAAATCCTCCACAATGAAGAATGGTGGCTTAACCTGTAGAAACGTTTGCTGACTCGTGCCACAGTGCAGAGAACTTGATGGAGATTTAAACTGGACAGAATCTGCAGAATGACCTCATCAGGTAAGCTATCTAGAGAACAGGTGGTTGTTAATCCTGAAAAGAGAATAAAACTGAAGTAAATGAATGGAAGAGGAAAGGACCAAACATAAAGTCCGTCGGTTTAAGGACAGAATAACCTCTTTCGAAGATTTAATAACAACCATTGACCATTATGTATCTCTCTAAATAGTGAACTTTGATGCTGTAGAAACATTAATATAAATAAATTTACATAACCTGTCAATGTGGTTGTCTGAGATCGATCAGTTTTCTCAGTGGGATTTCAAGGAGGCGTCTACCCCAACTTAAGTAGGTGGCTAAGAAGAGAAGAAAAACTAGAATGCAAAATAGATGGCTATAAATCCCAAGGTAGGTGGTGGTCAATCACAAGGTCCCTCCTTGTAATGAGAACCCTGATTCATACCATTGTTTATACTTAGTGACCAGAAATAACATAATAAAGTAACTTAACGAACACTGTCTTAACTTTCCTCACTACTTGTCTCATTACCACTGGCGATGGCTTAAATTTCTTTGGGTTTAAGCAAATGGTAAAATCTATGATGAACGGGTGGGATGTAAGACAGGAGCTGCATCAAATCATCAAACTTTGCCTTTGAGATTTCACGGGCACCCTCATAAAGAGATGGTAACAGAACCTGTTAAGGTCTACTGGGCGCCCTCTTATTCGCTTTTGAAAATCAACCGTTTTCCAAGCCTCTATTTCATTGAGGGAATGCCTGTACTTCATTTGCCATGGATGCTCTCTATGGAATATCATGCTCTGTATTTTCAACCATGAAACCTTCTCACCATCTGTGTTAGTTTTTCTATTAACCATGTGTTCTCTCACTTCTTGAAAAGATTTGAAATCACTTTGTTTCATCTCCTTTACCATGAACGGTTTGTGTCTTCTGGCTGTTCTCACAAGTTTATACCATTGTTGTGGAACATAGACTGTTTGTACCTGTCTTTTCCTTTGTTCAATGCTAGCAAAGTCTGGATCATTAGGCAGAAAAGAATGTCTACAGCCATTCATGTCATACATAACATTTGTGTCTGAATGACTAAATCGTGTTTCAGCAAAAATATTCATATTAAATTTAAACATTGTTTTGTTTAGAAATATCCATTGAGACTTGTGAGACAGATAAAACATATGGCTACGGCTTGGCAGTGACAACGGTAGAAAACAAGAATATCCTGATTGGCTAAGAGATGAAAAATGGGTCCTGCAGCACGTATAGCATTTTTTGCCATACTCTGCAAAACATCAATGTGAACTGAATTGTCCAGATACTAAGTCCGGCTGGTGAACAGAGATAAGGTGAGAGGGGGTTGCAATAAAGTGTTTTTGCAAAGAAAAGCAGGAGGAAAAGGGGTCTCCAAAGTTGTAAAATACAGGATTCAACCAATCCAGGACTGAAAACTCAGTTTGAGGAAGGCCCTGTCTATAAAGAATGATCAGTCTCTCAGAGAAGTTGAATCTTTATCAGGAACGACAACAGAGAGGCATATTATGATACATCTTATGATTACATTTGCTATAAAACGAAATTGCAGCGTTAACACTGATGTAAAAGTTTTTTAGTAAAACGTTTCGATCACTTCGGTGACCTTGATAAGTTACGTATGCAAATATGACTAACGATGATAAAATAGGCAAGTAGGTGACAAATATGCATAATGTGTGTGCCAAAAAATGTTCTAAAAATTCTTGAGATTGAGGTACACATGTGGAAACTCAACGTGCTCGTTCATTGAGTTGTCTTCCTTATTAGAATACAACGCTTCCATTGGGGACAGATGTGAAGAATTGACACGTTTTCAAAATCAAAGCTGTGGCCAGTTTTTTGGGAATGTTGGGCAAGTTGAGAGTTTGTTAAAACATGCGACGGCTTTAGAATGTTCTTTGATTCTGGTTTTTAAGGCCCATGACATCTGGCCGATGTACACTGCAGCGCAATTGTTGCATTTGATCTTGTAAACAGTGCCCCCTGTATCCTCTTTCTTTTGTTGATCTTTCAGTCTTTTAAAAAAGGAACCGACGGTGCAGACGGGTTTGTGCACCACTTTGATGTTGTGTCGGTTTAGCACTCTCGCAATTTTCTCAGAGGTGCCTTTAGCATAGGGAAGTACGACCACATTACGCGTGACTGCCTGGTCCCCCTGTCTTTCACGTGGTTTACCAGATTTTCAGTTGTCAATGAACCATGCCGGATAGCCATTGGCTTCAAGTGTTTCTGTTATGCGCTGAACTTCAGCGGTCTTTTCTTTATCTGTGGACGGAATAGAGGTGGCTCAATCTAGCATAGTTCATGCAACGGCGCATTTGTGTTGAACATGATGATGCGACTCAAAATCTAGGTATTTGTCTGTATTTGTGGGGTTTCGGTATACAGTAGCAACGATCGAACCATCGGTCCGTCTAGTGGTTTTTGTGTCCAGAAAAGAGATAGCACCTTCTTGCTCAACCTCGTAGGCGAATTGGACGTGTGGGCCAATCGAATTCAGGTGGGCATGGAACTCTTCTATGAATTGCTTATGGATGCAGGCGTGGCTATAGTCAGCGTACCGGTACCACCATTTAGGTGGGTGAGGGGCGGTTGCAAGTGCCCTCTCTTCGATGTGCTCCACTACCAACAAGTTTTTGGGTGCCCACTGGGCTTTCCCATAAGTGCCATTTTTGCTAGTTTAATGCTTTTCTCTAATTGCTCCTTTTTTTTGTTTTCAGAATTCTTGAATTTACATCAACAAAAGAAACAAAGTCCTCTCAGCTTATCATTACAATTTTTTTATAATCATTGTCAGGTTCATCGGTCGACGGGAGTGATTGGTAAAAAACGAACAGCATTTAACATGCTCTCAAACTGGCTTTCTTTCTTCCCTCAGAATAGTAAGAAATTCTGGCCTTAGTGCTGTGGCTTGTTTTTTCTTGACAATTGAAATTTTCCAAGGCTCTTCCGTTCTGATTAATTGAAATCTAACGAAAATGCTCTCAGGGTGGAGTACCAATTGGAGCTCCTCGTTATCGTCCACTTCTTCTCCATAAGCCCAATTGAGCCATGCAATGTTTACTTCAAAACATTGCCTCTCTATCTCCTTGTTTTGGCTTACGTATCAAAGTTGAAGGAAAGACTGAAGTCTTTAATCATGGCTAAAGCTACCCAGCAAACTTGCACATTTCACAGATTACTTTCCTCCAAAACAGTCGCCCACTGTCTTGGAATGGCAATGATGTCACGTTTTTTAAATAATGTTTGTATAGCTGCAAATTGTCTATCACAAAGAGAGTAGATGTGACCCTGCAATAAAAACTTGAAATCGGCCTGAAAACTTTAGTCCAAAGAAAAGAAAAGAAACCATTCCTAGCATTGTCAGACCAAATTATGAAATGGTCAAGCCTTCCTAGTTCGTTTTGGACCTGGTTAATTAAGTAATCAAGGAGAGACATTACCTTGCTTGATCCCGTGGTACTAGTGGTCTCATCGTTAAAAAACAGTATATCTTTCCGTTTTTTGTACAGTATATTCCCAGTAAATATGGCCTAACCCTCACAGAGTAGTATGCGTCTTGAGCAGGAACTTTGATTTGTCAAAATCCAGTTTGAGGGTTAGTGCTTGTGAATCTGTCCACCACCATTCGTGATTAAAAATCAAGATTTGGACTTTCAGTGTTACTACCTGTTTAACATTTCTTGTCATTTGCCGAAGACCTGCGCACCCGCTCCTAAGACGGGTGATAAAAGGATATCTGGAAAACCAAAACACACCAAACTTCCAAAGACATTTTAATATTCGCCTAAGCAGAGCATGAATGTCTGTTGAAAATACATATGGGAGGTGGAAAGGACGCTTTCACAGATTTTTGAAACGTGTCGACCTTACCGTAAATTATGTTACCACTTTGATAGCTGCTTCATGCATAATACACAATATTTGTGAGTTGAAAAGAGATATTTCTTGGCAGAGTGGTTAGTGGGTGTGGGCGATACCGAAGACCCTTCAAACGACGGTTCGTCATCTGGTCTTCAAGCAGAGAGAGATGCATCTGACATTCGAGATGTCTTTTCGCAATACTTCCTGACAGCAGAGGGTCGATACATTGGTACTGGTGGGGAGTAAAGAAACTTGGCAATGACACTGACCTTTACAAAGGCAGCTGCTTTTACTTGATGTATGCGCAGTGGTTTGGTTCTTAGCATGAGGACTAAAACTTTCACAAAATTTTCTTACTCTGTTTCCGTTTGTAATTTTGATTGCTTAATTTTGTGGAGGTGGTTCTGTGACTTTCCCTTAATAAAGTTACTTTTCTGTGAAAATTGAGCATTGTTGGGTTTCCACAACCATAAATTATAAAACCAGTTGTCTTTATTCAAATTGAACGTTGGCAAATTAATAAGAGTGAGTCATTAATGTATGAAAAAGTGTAATTTGTAAAACCTTTAAAGGAGAACTGAAGGCCAAAATCAGCAATTTTTCCAACATTGTATTTGGAAAGCCTTAACACAAGTAAAGTTAAGTTTGTGTGGTTATTTCTTCTCTTTTTCTGGCTTTTCTCGCTTTTTTGGCCTTTTCAGTGCGAGCTCAAAAACTAAATCAACAGCCTGCTGTGACGTATGATATAGGAAACAGAGATTTTGTAATGAAGAGAAACAAGTGCTGCTGTAGGTATTTCCTTTGTTGTTTTGCTGTGTCTTTGCGGACTCAATATTCATGACAAACATCAGTCAAAACACTGCTTCTGCATGGGGTGCTCTCGCATGTCTTCCCCAGATCATATGTCATAAGCTGCAAAAATGACCGCTGACTCCTCCATTCTGTGCCGCAATGCTGAATAAAAACATTTTTGGGGGTACAAAAAAAAGTTGAAAATATTATTGTGCATGGTCTAAAGCATAAATATAAAATGCTTATTTTTAGCCTTCAGTTCCCCTTGAAAGAAATAAATAAACGTCACTTTTCTATAATGTTGTCATTGCTTCAAGTGCCCTTAAAAAGGTACAACAGTTGAGCGACAGAAGTAAGGGCAGTTGGGAGGACTGAAACCATACATTCTTTGTTAGAACTCAAAACGCTTTTCCTTTCTAGAAAGCAACACAACAATCCAGTGGCACTTTCAAAGAACACTGATTACAAATTGAAGTAGCCATTGTTGTCCTCCTCATAACTGCCACTAGTAGTACTGGTACTAGCAGCACCAGGACAATTTACATAATGAATAGCAGCTGCATTTTGGTAAGGAGCTGCATACGGTATGCCAGAAGGGAATCTGTATTCCCGTTTCTGTTCTTGATGTGGTTGTCTAGCTTCAGCAAGGAGTTGAAAAACTGCTCATGTTTTCTCTCTTCTCTTCTCCTTTCATTATCAAGCTCCTTCATTTTTAACTCGTATTCCATTTCTCTTTTATGACGTAGATCTTCCAGTTTGAGAAAGCTCTCGGTCTCCATTTCAGCTACTTCTCTAAAGTCACGCTGTAGCAATTCCATGGACTTTTCTAGTTTTGTCTTCTTTTCTTTCTTGGCCTGTGTTCGTCCAAGATTAGTCTTTTTTTCGATTTCCTTCTCATGCATCTTTGCTTTTTTCTCAGACCCATTGTCGCCCTCGTCATCAACTTTGCCAGTACCTTCACGTTCTTTTGTGCCGTCATCGTCATTTGTGCCGGTTTCGGGCTTTAAGGATACTGTGTCAAGCCAATCACATTCTTGTGAGAAATAAGACCAGTCGGAAGATATGCGTTGGAGTAAAAGCAGGGCTCTCACTAAGTTTTGGAGTAGCAAGCTGTATTGGAAAAGTAGATGTCTAGGCAAATGAGTGCCGAAGGCGCAAGCCTATGGGGGCATGTTCCCCCAGGAAATTTTGAAACCTAGACACTCAGAAATGCCTTTTCCAGCATTTTCCGAGGGGTATTTTCGTCTAAAAAGTCAAGGAAAACGAGGCATAAAACGGTCCATATATAACAGATATTGTGTGTTTATTATTGATATTATCATTTAGATTAGCTGGAAGGTTCACGGAAATGTAAGGCTTTACTGTGGTGTAAACAACTGCACAACCTACAGTACTGTACTTGTATTGAACACGTTTTTGGCAATGTGCTTTTGACATATGCAAACAAATATGCCTAAAATTTTTTGTTGACATACCTAATCACGGGGAACACATCATTAATAAAAAAACTCAAAATCGCTCTTGACAGTTTCAAACAAATTTTTTCTCACTGTTAAAATTAACAAAATTAATTGGGGAAGAGGGACTGAAACTTATGCCATATCTATTCTATTCATAATCACTTACTTCCAAATCACTGCTTTCAGACCCCGACATGGTTTCGTCTTGATCTATGGGGGGAAGATTTAAATGGGCCACTGCTTCCTCAAGCTCTTTTTCAATAATGTCATCCACGTTCTTGACTAGGTTGACTGCTGTCTCCCATGTCCTCATGATGTCCTCTCTCTGGGTATCCACTTGCACAGAGACATCTGTTGTTGTTGGCATCTGTGTTGGCTGTTGATCTCCATCTGGTCTAGCTGAGATTTTCGCCAAGTTTCTGCGCGGTTTTGCGAGCCACTGTTTGGTCACCTCTTGAATAAAAGGTTGGCAAATCACCTGTACTTGGTCCATTGATGGAAATGTGCATCAAAGCCTCTAGCATATGATACTGGAACGGAGACGGGCTTTAGCCTTTTAATGCCAGGCCTTCCTCGCTCAGGCCAGACATTGCTAACTGGGAGTGAAAGGCATATCTCACCCAGCTCCAAAAGGCAAGGACAAAGAATTTGGTAAGTTGATTTCATGCTTAGCATGTGTTCCAATAACCATTCAGTTGGTGTCTTAGACTTGCAAAGCATCTTATTTTGGGCATGCAATCTCTTCAGGAAGCTGGCTTTGCAGACCTAGGAGGTTGTACTTGAACTTGGCCCACTCAGATAACAGTTCTTCTTTCAGTGCAACCTTATCGTCCCTGTCTTGATACAAGAAATCTCCTAGCAAGGCAACATCTGCTATGCCATACTGTTTAAACCCAACTTCGGTTTTCTTGGGAACAGCAGTTGGATCAAAGACCCTAAATGCGGTTAGGACTTTAAGGTTACCCTCAAATCTTTCTTCATTGTTTTCTTTTAATGCATCTACACATTTAATGGTCAAATTCTTAAGCTGTTTCTCCATGTGAGCAGACATTACTGGTAGTTTGCATCTCTGAAGTCTCCCACTGTCAGACAAATCTTCCTTCAATTTTCCCAAGTGCTCACGCTCTTGACCAACTTCATCAAGACGATCAGCTGTGTACTCTATTGCTGGGGCAATAGATGCTAAACAAACTTCCCCTTGTTGGAAAGTTTTGCTCAGGTGGCCAAGTTTTGGCAGTACTTCTCGCAGCAAGTATACTGTGGCAAGAAACTGTAAGTTGCTTGTTTGCTGTAGTAGACCAGTAGCAGTTGCATCTCCATCTTCTTTGAAAACTCGAAGTGTTTGGAGCAATGGTTCATAATCTTCGTAAACTCCTTCTATTGCTTTTTCCGTCGATAAGCACCTACTTTGCATGCCTTCTGGAATTTCTTTCTCAGCTTTTTCTTGCCTCTGTTGCTAACACTAAGCTGTTTGACAGCCAAGACAGCTTTTGCATAAGCAGCACTTTTCTTAGCAGAGTTTTCAAAGAAAGACCACACCTGGAGGAGAACTTTGTCTACTTGCTTGATGTAGGAAATTGTTTCATTGGCATCACCACAAGCCAGTGCCAAACGATGGCAAATGCAGTGCACATTTGTTAAGATGCCCTGACAGAGAAAACGTGTCAGACCTTGGAAATGGGGGTTGGCCAAATTCAATGAAACTGGGTGAGGACATTGACTTTAATGAATGAGTTATTTCTAAATCCGGTTTTATTTGTCTTCACTCTATCTTCCTTTCAATTTTTCAGAGGGCAGGGCTCAAAGTTTATTTTTGGCTTTGGGAGCACTTGTGCTACCAGGTTTAAATTTCTAGGCGCACAGCTAAGAATTTTAGGAGCACAGCTTAAAATACTGGTGGCACCAAAAAATCAGAAAACTTCAGACGTTGCATTGTGTAAGTAATCATTTATTTGCATTATCTTTTATTTTGAACGATCCCTGTGTTTGTTTCGACTTTCAGGCTCTTACTGTACGTTGGAGATAACAATAATACTGTTAGGTGTTTTTTAAATTAACCTTCTCAATTTCACGTAGTACCGGTATTACACTTCATGGTACGTTCAAGACAACAGAAAAATCTGCATTCCGAGTTCCTTTTGAACTTAGCATTAACACTGTCAGTTTACTGCTCACAAGTTTCATTTAATTTTGATTTGTAAAAGTAATACACTTTTGGTTT